>NC_081409.1:235364108-235666251 GCF_030272615.1 Cryptomeria japonica
AATTCATGGGATAGATACATAACTAGGTTCTGGATCTAAACCGGTAGATCAACCAGCAATGATTGAAGTGAAATATGCTCGAGAGGTAAAGAAGCCAAAAACCTTCATATCTCCTATCACTTCTGACTCTGATACAGAGGATAATCAACCTCTTGCGTTCAGAAGGGTACAAAGGAAGAAAGTTGACAAGCCTCCGATAGAAGAGAAGAAGATGGAACCAAGGAGGAAGCCAGTAAGAACGGTGACAACAACATCCACACCTCTGGCAAGGAAACCTACCCAGAAGGGGAAGCCAACTCCATCCGCCCCTACAACCCCCGAAAAGAAAATGAAAAAGAGTGAGATAGATGAAGCAATTGAATCTGGTAATGTTACTATCATCCCCCCAATGACTTGTGCAGAACTAATAGATGAGGTAACTAAAGATGGAATTTTGAAGAATGAGTCAAATTTTTATGAGCATTTAGATGACAATGAACAAAATAAAATGGAAGATGCAATTTTGTTATATTTAGACATATATAAGAAGGCTTTGGTAGAGATTTTGAAGGAAATTCCTTTATCTTTGTATAATAAGTTGGATGCAAGAAGATTAGATGCAGTCAAGAGGGATAGAGAGATTAAAAAAGTTGAACTTTTGAGCATTTGTGGTTCTATAAATAATGAGGAAATGAAAATATGTATAGAAATTGCAAATAAAACAATCTTTAGCAGCAAACCTCGACAAATAAGCTTAATGATGGGTATGGTCAATGAAATAATAAATGAGACCAGAGAAGGATGGGATAAATTTTTCCAAAAGAATCCTAATTTCCTTAATTCCCAAGAAGAATTTGCTAAGGCAATAACTCCCACCATTCCGGACAGATCCAAAGGAAAAGAAATTTTGGGGAGTTCAAATCAAATTTTGAATGAACCGATAGATAATAAGAGTGTACAGACTCCACTGACAGATAAACCTAAAATTAATGAGAGTGTACAGGCTAAACCAACATAGACAACATATGCACAGTCTGAGAAAGGTAATATAGATAATGTACAGGATATAGATAATATTGTGGATAATAATCCACCGGTAGTAACAGATACTGCACCAAGTGGCGAAGCCACTGGTGCAAAAGAGGATAAGAGAAGGGATACACCGAGAGAGGATAAGGAAAAGAAAGAAAAGGAAAGGGAGACGGATAAGAGTAAAGTTGCACAAACCTCTAGTACCAAACCGACAGTTGATTCCTCATCAAAACTTTTGGCAATTGACACTTCTCAAGTTGAAAAGAAATCCATCACATAGATGAGTCCCACAGAGCTAATCATGATGGCTGCTCAAAATCTAATGAAGGAGGGATCTGCAGATAAGGGAATAATAGATTAGTCAATATCAGTTTTGTATAGACTGATTCCAGAATGTATGATTGAAAATGAAGCAAGCCCTTCCGGCAAGCTTAAGGTATTGACATAGCACATCTCTAAAAACTTTCAATCATTACAACATATTTCCGACTAGAAAGCACTTGAAAGATTTACTTTGGCTAAGAAAGTCGCTTTTGACCAGATTATTGAGATAGAGAAGAGGAAGATTGAAGAGAAACTTATACTTATTGAAAATTCTTTGAAACAGTGTACCAACATCTACAAGGTCTGTTGTAATATAGAGATTCTTACAGCAAATGTAGATAAGGGGATAAAGAAGTTACAAGAAAAGATTGCTCATATTGCTAATTCTTTTGATGGACTAACTTCACTTACAACATCTATTGATGGACAAATTTTGACTTTGGAGAACCAAATTTTTGCTTTTGAAAAGGAAAGAGATAAGATCATTTAGAGAGCCAGAAGTCTCAGAGGTTTGGTGAGTCCAAGATTGGATTCACTTGGTGTACATAAGAGGGAATGCATGGATATGCTTGCAAAGCCCACACCGACAGAAGTCACTGAGAAAGAACCACTTGCACATTTACTGAGTGGACTTATATCCATATCCAAAACATTCAAAACCAGCTAGCATACCTATATAGAGTTACTAGAGAAAGCTTATCCGGAAATATTGAAATTGGTCAAGCTCTGGTAAAGTAATCTGTAATTATTCATTCTTTTGTATAGATTCCTAACAATTCTTTCAATTCTTTCACCGGTCTTTGGCATTGATGCCAAAGGGGGAGGATATGTATGTGAAAAAGGAAAGTATGTATATAATCCTAGGGGATGGATATCAGTCAGAGAGTATATGAATCAAAGGAGGAGATAAATGCAATCATAGTCAATCATCTCAGGAGGAGCATGTTTTAGGTTCAGTTGAACCAACAGGGAATCCATTTTTTCACATGAGTGTTGCCATCAATGCCAAAGGGGGAGATTGTTGGCAATTGACACTCTTTGGATTCATATGTTGTCATTGATGGTAACAAGATTTTGTAGAAGGCATATACTGACAGATACTGGCATTGGAGTAATCAGGGTCATAACCGGCACTGACATCGACACTAGCATCCAACACTTCAGTGAAGCCGGCATTAGTCTGGGACCTGGGAAATGTTTTATTTGTAAAATCATTTTATAATTACTATATAGAGCTGACATTGAATATCTTTTGTAACATGTTGTAAGTCGACATAAGGCATATTGTTTGTAAAGGGTATATAAGTCAGTTGATTAGGTCAGTTTGATATAGAAAGAATATGGAGAAGAAAAATGATGCGAATGATATGTATGTAGATCATTTTGTATGCGAAAGTAATATCATGCAATGATCAGTAGATGGTTTGCAAAGCATTCTTAGAGAAAAGGAGACACTAGTAAAAGGGTTTAGCGTTTATGAACCAGTACAGAACAAAGCTATAACTAGAACTCTTTTTGGAATTACAGATGCATTTTGTGAGTTCACCATTACTGTTTTATGTTAGCAGAAGCTTGTAGTTAGTGAGACTTTTTGTGTTGAGCAGTGTGCTCTAGGCAGTGTGCCTTCCTGCATGTGTAGGCGCCCATACTATGTAATATATTTCATATGGCTAGTGAATTGATATTGTGGCTCACAAATCCTACCATGGTTTTTCTTCTTTGAGGTTTTCCACATATAAAATTTTGTGTGTTATGGTGTTCATTCATGTGGTTGGTTTATTTACTTCATGTTATATGTTTCTTCATTTACCGGTTTATATGTGTGTGTTGTAATAAGGTAAAATCTTATATTACTGGCAGAACGTTGATTCACCCCCCCCTCTCAGTGTTCTTGGATTCCTTCTATTCCAACCGAAATCTTATTTTCCTAGTAAAATCCATACATGTAGAAGGGCATTGTTTATCTTCTAATTTTGAAAAAAACTATTGCATTTATGATTATCAATGAGTCTATCTATTTCAAATTTACATAACATCTATAAATACTAAAAAATTGATGTCCAAGAATGAGATCTTTCACTTTGGCTACATTGTTAGTTACATAATGTCTCCTTTTGGAAGGATACTAAATCTTGCATACTATACCTATAGAATTATTGCAGGTTATGTATTTTCAATCTGCTATGGCAATTTGGATAGATTCAATTCGACGTTGTTTCCCTCTTTTAAAGTTGAACATTTCTCTCTTGGATGTGTGTTATTGATGAATGGCTTGATATGTGTTTGGTTACTAAAGGTTATTTTCTCTCTTAGTAGAATTGATGTTAATTGTATTGGTTTCCTCCATTGATTGATAAGTCCCCTTCAATTCTTGGAATGAATTCTCCTTTATACTTTATTGGCGAAAGGATCACCACTTTTTATAAGAATTGAGTCACCACTTCTCATTGTTTCCCTTGAGAATAATGTATTATTCTTCAAATTGATCTCCCCTTTTTATCTCCTCCTCAAATGAAAACTTCTCCCCTTTATATCCTTCAATGTGAGGGAGAGTCACACCTCTTCAGAATGGTCAGAAACCTTTCACAATTACCACTCTTTGAAAGGGTCAAAACCCTTCATCATTGTTTCCCCTTTGGAAGAGTTACTTCTTTAATCTTCTTCCCATTAATGCTTCATTAATTCCTTTACTCCCTTCTTTCTTCATTTATCTATTTTCCTCTCAAATGAAGTTTTTTTCTCTCCCTTTCATTTCATGCCTTTTGACCATTAATAAAATTAACTAAATTTTAATCATATTAAATTTTATTTTTATTCTTTTAATTTTAATTTATTATTATTTAGTAATAAATCCTATTTCAACAAGTGGAAATTACATTACTTTATTCTTTTAATTTCTTATAAATTAATGATATCCTTCTTAGATGAAGACATCGTAGAAGAGGAAGAAGAATCAAAAGAATCCTATGATTGTGGTTACTTGTCTTGGTCATGTGACTTGGAATCCTTGTGTTTCTATTTATTTCCATTTTCATTGGAAGCCTTTTGATATGTTGTGCCCTAGGATGCAAGAAGATTTTGTGATTTGGAACACTACAATATACTCATTTAAACCAAATTTACTTGGTCACTAATGAGGGATGAATCAAAATCATCAAGTGAAGGCATGGTGAACCTAGTACCAAGTGCATCTCTAGTGGCATAAAAGGTAGAAATAAAAAACTAAATAATCAAGACCAAGTTTGGAAAGGATGAAGAGAATCAACTAAGAATCCTCTTTCAGAATACCACACTATTGAAACTACAATATATGAGAGACTTGAGTTTGGTGAAGAAGTCATCGATGCTATAAAAATTTATAGGATTCAATCAAATAAGTTCATTATCCAATTGAAATCCACTAAAAAGTATCTTGATTCCCAAACAATGATTCCAATTGTATCTATATTTGATTGGGTGTGATGCGAAAATCAACATGAAAGAGAAGACCTAGATACATAGACATGCATAATATCCCAAAAGACTCATCACACCTATTAAACCACTTTCTATTCTTAGCAACACTAATAGACTTTTTTTTTTTTTTACCTATGGTCACTCTATACGACCCTTGTTTCTGCATATTAATCTTCATTTTTCTAGCTACAGTAGTTGAATGGTGTGAGGGGAGTAAAATGGTTTGGATCCATAGAAAAATATGTATATTTCCTCTTGGAGAAGTCTAAGTGATGACAGAGACGAGCGAAGGAGCGAGAAATGGAGGTTTTCAAATCCTCGGTGATGGTGGAGACGAGGAAGGAGATGGTGATGACAACGATGGTGGTTCTAGTGTTGGGGCGAGCTCAGTGGTGGATTTGGCCACCGCACTACTCTATTTTCCTTGTGTGGGTTGGAGTTATTTATGCGGTGTTCCGACCCTTCAGAGTGGAAGCTTCTCTGGCGTCTGTTATCGAGGGCTTTTCCTTGTGAGCAGTTGCAGAGTTTCTAACAACATTGTGGTTGCAACGAATGTTGTTGTCTTGCTCCCCCATTGTGTTGAGAGATGTGATGGGGTTCCTTCTTTGGCATTTTCTATTCCCTCTTATACTACCATCAGCCGAATATGTAGCTCTAGAAGTTCTAGTGGTAAATTCTTTAGAGGAGGCGTGGATAGAATTTTTCTAGGCTCAATTGGTATGGTTGTGGATGGTGCTGGTAAGGGGGACCTGCCCCCTTGTTTTTTTGTTTTTTTTTCTCTGTTGGTGACTTCTTTAGGGAACCCCTACTCTTTTTCTCTTTTTGTGGGGTCTCGACATCCTTGGCTGAGATGGGGGTTCTCTTCGTCTTGTGGGATAAATTGGATCTGGCTTTCTATATTTTGAAAGCCATTGTTGTTATTGTGAATGCTTCTTCTCTAGGCTTTGTGGTTGCTTTTGGTAGTGGTCCTATTGCTACTAGATGCAAAGGATCCATTTCCCACCTTGTTTTGAGTTGGTTCTTTGTGAATAACATTCACTTGTTTTTGGATGTTAGAGTTTCATCTGAACAAACTATGTTGATATTTCTAGATGTTAGAGTTTCATCTGAACAAACTATGTTGATATTTCTAGCATGGCTAGTGTTGTGGAATTGGGTAAAAAGAGAGGTGTGATGGTGGTCTATGTAGGTGGTTTATGTCTAGTTGCTGAAAATGGTGAGAGGGAGTCTCATACCCGTTTATTTCTATTAGTTCTTTAATGGGGTCCATTTCTTGATTTTCTTGTTATGCTTTTTCCCCTAGGGTTGTGTTCTCTAGGTTTGTTCTCATGCATGGTGTTTGTCTTTGGGCCTCTGATGTTGCTAGATACAATGTTTGCATTGTGTTCGTTTGTACAACTTTCTTTATGGAGGTTGAGCTTATGGAGAAGATTGGAGTTGAGGTATTTAACCTTCGTGCACTATTAAAAATCCTTTCATAAAAGCTAAGTTCATTGGTTTACTTTCTTTTCTTTATGCCTTGTGAAGGTGAATGATCTCCACACCATGTTTGTTGTGGGTGCTCTCTATGGGTTCTGTATGATCTTGAACTATTGGTTTCAAGAGTTTGTGGCTCTTTTTTTAATGGTGGAGAGTTGGGTTATATTGCTAGAGCACTCTTTTCCATTAATTAAATGTTAGTGTTCATTTGTTGGGCAATAGATGGGTCTTCCATTGCCTTGTCTCTACCCGTGCTTTTTGTAATCCTATAAAGGTGGTATTTGCTTCTGCGGGTAAGAGGGTGGTCTTGGTTTGGTGGCTTTGGTCATGGAGCTCCATCTTGGGGTCTAGGTTGTGCACTCCCAAGTTTTTCCTTAAAAGGCTCATTTTGAGGTGGAGTTGCCTTACCTCTACTTGCACACATGACAATCCTATGGAGGTGGATCTTTCTTTTGTAAGTTTGGAGATGGTCCTGTTTCAATGGATGCAATCTTGGAGCTCCTATTTGGGATCATAGTTGTGCTCTAGTCAGTTGTTCCTTCATTGTATCCTATGGAGGTGGAGATTGTTTGACTACCCTCGGTTACTCATTAAATGTTGGATTTTATTCGTCTACCATGACCCTTTGTTGTCTTCTATTGATGTGGAGACACTTTTAGGGTTTGGGGTCTTTTAGAGATGAGGGTGTTGGCTCCCTCTTGGATCTTTTCCAATTTTTTGTGTTATAAACTACTTTTGATTTAATTATTTGAGCTATAATTATATTGTTAATGTTCTATTAATGGCTTGTTGAAGTTGCCTACAAGTTGTTTGTCTGCAGTCTGTCAGCACCCTTGTTTTGTTGCTTTTGATATCAAAAACATGGTTTGGATCCACTTTAAATGAATATTAAAAATTATATAAATGAATTGATACAATTATATAGACCCTCACAATGCAAAAAAATCTCCTTCGATCTCAAAAAATTGTTTATTTTGTACATTTTCCAATAAACGAACTCAATAAATAAGATCTAATATCTAATAAAAATAATAAGTACTTGATAAATAATCTAGAAAAATAGGCCTAGTAGAGGGCGAAACTAGCTTTTTGATGCCTCCAAAATCATGAAAAACAAAATACAAATGTGCAAGATATGGCCTTGGAAGTGTGTACAACTTTATCTATATTCAAAGGCTTGTAGAATAATTCTAGAGCATAATCAAGAAAAATGCTAACTCCACTAGATTAGGCTCAGAACCAACTTTTCAACAATATTTTGTTCACCCAATTTTTATTGTGTATACAAAAGTTATGATTGATTTACCATAAATACTTTGAAAGGAACAAAGATGGCTAAGAGAGGGCTTTACAAGGTGTTTTTAAAACTATATTTAGTATGATGTCATGTTGACGTTAGTAAATAAGCTCATAAAAAAATTTGTGCTAGCTAAAAAATTCAATCTCAAGAAAAGCCAAAAAATCCTTAGAATATTCCAAAGAATCTTAGTCGCTAGAATATTTTTTAACTAGCTAAATATTCCTCAAGGGTTGGTGCATGCATTAGTATGGTTTCCATACTACAACTGCTTGCATAGACCTACAAATTTGTATGGATGGCCTATGTTAATTAATTTGCCTCTTTTAAAAAATTGCCTTCAATATTTCTAGTCACTGATTTTGGCAAGCGAACAATCAATTTTAGGGGTTTTGGTTATTGTAAATATGATGGTATAATCTGTTTCATTTCATGATGTATTAATTTTATTAACCCTAGTGCTTGCCTCGATCTACATGCTCTTAAAAAAATGCCCCAAAAAAATCAACTTCTCAGATTTTCTTGAAATGATGACCAATCTATAGGTTTTGGGTTGCTCTGAACATGATGACAACATCTGTGTTGAGCCAAAAGTGCATCAAAAATTTCTCAAGGCTATATATCTTATTATTTGAATAGAAACCAATAGATTTGATTCTCTAATGCCCTGTTGGAATTATTGATTCAACCCCACAATAAGAATAGAAACCAATAGATTTGATTCTCTTATGCCTTGTTGGAATTATTGATTCAACCCCACAATCCTAGCAACCACTTGAAAGAAAAACACATGTCACAAATGAAGATCAAGCAAGATAGATTTTCTCAAAAAATTGAAAATTGTATTGATATTCATTGAAATATTATTAATTACAATAAAGAATGAATCCTTATAAGAAAGGATAATGCAGCCCTAGAGGAAGATTAAATTAGTTAGTGCCAAGTTAAATAATAATATGTTTCATTTCATGATGTATTAATTTTTTTAACCCTAGTGCTTGCCTCGATCTACATGCTCTTAAAAAAATGCCCCAAAAAAATCAACTTCTCAGATTTTCTTGAAATGATGACCAATCTATAGGTTTTGGGTTGCTCTGAACATGATGACAACATCTGTGTTGAGCCAAAAGTGCATCAAAAATTTCTCAAGGCTATATATCTTATTATTTGAATAGAAACCAATAGATCTGATTCTCTTATGCCTGGTTAGAATTATTGATTCAACCCCACAATCCTAGCAATCACTTGAAAGAAAAACACGTCACAAATGAAGATCAAGCAAGATAGATTTTCTCAAAAAATTGAAAATTGTATTGATATTCATTGAAATATTATTAATTACAATGAAGAATGAATCCTTATAAGAAAGGATAATGCAGCCCTAGAGGAAGATTAAATTAGTTAGTACCAAGTGTAAACATTATATTCAATGAGACAACATGAGCTATTATTAGTCTAATCTAATAAAATAAAAAGCACTTATAAGTTTATCTTAAGAGAATAAAGTAAAAAGGGGCCTAATTAGATATATCCTAATTACTCTCATAGTTAGGGTGGTTGGACAATTAGTTTTTTAAAGTTTTAAGTCCTAATAAAGAATTCACAACTAATTATTTACTTGCAAAAAAATATAAAAAATTTATCTATCATATTTGGGCATGTGTTCTCTACTTATGTTGAAAGTTCCAAAGAGAAAAATATTTTTTTGCTCGTACTTAGATTGGCTAAACATACACATTTTTTAATTTTTAGTTCTACTACATTGAAATCAAAGTTTTACAAAATGTATTTTCTTTTTTCCAAAAAATTACTAGTAGCCTACAACTACATTCATTTTGCTACACAATCCTACATATTTTACAAATTATGTTAATAACCTATTAGAATTTTTATGTGAAATTTCTTAACCCTTTTTTTTCAATTTTCATTGCCACTTGGAGGCCTAAGTTGGCCCATCATGATACTACACTCATCCCTCAAGTGAGTGATAAGGGAGGTGAAAGGTGTTACTAATCTCATTATAGAAATGATTATATGTTATAAATTAGATTGTGATAAATATTTAAAATAGAGTGGCAATTTGATGAATATGGTTCTTCACACAAGGTTTCTCAAATCTTTGACTTTTGAGTTGATGATGTAGACATGTATTTGAGTCATGTATAAGTGTATCAACATTTATGGTAATAGTGGTATGTAAGGTTTAGATAAACTTGAAGATTCACATGTTGTGGTTTAGCTTGAGGATATGCCTAATCTAGAGGTGTTTTCTTTTGACATTCATGAGAATCTTCATCATGCTGATATAAATGCTATTCAAAATCGATATTATTCTTGAATGAAGTTTTCAAATGTGTATGGCTATGCAAATGAAGTTTTTTCTAACTCCTTTTATTTCTAGTTTCCTTATTAAAATTTGACCATTATTCTTAATCTTAATGTTATATTTAAATTGTTGTTGGTAATTTATATGTACTTGCATGCAATAAATACATTTTTTATAGTTCATTGGAGACTTCATTATCAATCTAAGGGATAAATTGTCTCTCTCATTAATATGGTCTTTGTATTGGACGTAAAATTAGGGTTTCACAAGTTAATCCTTATAAAATTGGGAATAACCTAACTTTCCAAGACATTGAAGGAAGGGAGAACTTAATTAATCCAATGCAAGAGGATTAAATGCAGATCAATTTTGTTTCCTCCATTGATTTGAATGTATTTTTAATTCAAGATCTAGGGCTAATAATAAAGAATTGACATGAAACAACAGAAACAACAAGCTATAAATACAAATGTAGACATGGGGCTAAGTTTGAGTAGAAGAAACAAAAGAGCAATCGTGAGAACAACTTTGGCCTAAAGGTGCAAGACAATGTGCAAATTTGCATCTTAGTCCCTAGTGTTAGATGTGGACAAACTAGAATATTTTAGAACAAGGATGTCACACAAAATCTATTCCCAGAAGCTCATCATAAATTGTCAGGGTCTATTAGGTCCCGGAGACAACTGAGAGGGGGGGGCGGAGGGGGGGGGTGAATCAGTTGTCCAATAAATTCAACCAAAATTAACTTAACCAAAACTTAATGTTTAATGTCAGTAAACCAAACTTTATGTTGGTAGACAGTTTTATCAGTTAATTGTAGTACCAGTAAAGATTAATACATGAAACAGAAAGACAATAACATCCACAATACATAACACAAATATTTGTATGTGGAAACCCTATAAGGGGAAAAACCACAGTGGGAAGCCTTACCCACAATCAGATGATACTACTGCAGATAGTATGTGTGTACAATATGGATTTTGCACATGCAGAAAGGCTAGCTACCTAGAGCTCACTGCTCAATCACAAAATGAGAGTCACACTGACTACAATTGGATGGTTAAATCCAATGATAATGTACTGCATAAAATAACATCTTCATATGCTAGATTCGGTACCGGTTAAGTTCTGATTGCCTTCGCAAAAACCTTCCTTCAACCTTCAAATGATGTATGCGTGTATAGCTTTGCTTATTTTCACATATACCTTATTACAATTCCTTTTTTCAATCGCATATCAATCTCGCAAATGAGATCTTACATTTATACCATAACCTAAGACCAATTGAATAGGTCGGCTCACTAAAAGATATTACAATAAAATCAATTACAAATAAATCATTATGTGATGCATGATGTCGGCTCAATGCATTTACAATAATAATAAATCATATCCATAACGTGTCGTGCTGATCTGGAATAGATATGTTTGTCGGTGTATATCCTGGACCTATTTGTCAGTAACAACAAATATGCAAACCCGAATAAACAAATAACCAAATCGCCAAAACTAAGTGATTAGATAATGTCTTCGACATAACCAAGCAGTCTCCAATTCTTTCCAAGTTTCGGTGAACAATATAATCTGCCAGTGAACCAAATATTGGTGACTATGCATAAGTCTCTGGCTTGCCAGTGAACATAACCAAATATCTCCAAGTACTGATAAATGTTGACAAGTGATGATAGGTGTTGACATCAATGACAAAACCATATCAACATATCCAAAACACCAACAGGGTCATAGTAGTTTCCTTCACCTTGATCCTCTGATTTTTGCCCCTACAAAAGTCAAATCTGATCGTCATCGTCTCCTCTGTCGGAATCTCTTTCTATGGCTCTTGAATCTATCACCTACACACAGAAAAAAATGAAAATATTGTTGTTCATGGTGATTTGTCTTAGGTTAAAACTTGGGTTTGAAATTAACCCTTTAATTGAATTGAAATGTAATAGAAATGTTGAAGTAAAATCCTATCTTCTAAGGATAAGGCTAGATTTGAATATGAAATTCTTGAATTGGAACTTGATACCTTGATGGATCTTTCATTGAAGCCTTCATGCCAAGGTTGATAATTCCATGTATAATTCCTTCATAAATTCCTAATCATGGATGCCATTATGAATGCTTAAAATTTGAACTTTGACATCTCCTTCACTGCCTTTAGGATGTTTAATTGCTTGTTCAATAGAATCTACAAAAGTGCTATTGGAAACTTGTAGAGAGATCATCTATATAAAAATTAGGGGGGTAGGCTTGCTTACTTTTATACCTAACTACAACATATGGGTTTGAAATTTTGGGGTAGGCCAACACCAGGAATGTTTTTCTCCCTCTAAGATGTAACTATTGTGGGGTCCAAAATTGGGACCCTTGGGAGGACCATGGCACCTAGGGTGTCCTAGTCCTACCAATTAGGATCCAAATATGAATAGTGTCCCACTCAAGTGCAAAACATTTTCAATCTAGATGGGTGTGAGCATAATCAAAATAGTATCAAGGCATAGGAGATTAAAATGTGAAAGTGAGACGTAGGTTTGAATGAAATTATGCAAGGCTATAATTTATGATGCTACATCTTATCCCCACTTTAATAGGAGTATAGGCCTATGCTCAAACTCTTGGTAAAGTACAAAGTAGTATTGAAGAAATTTCATAAAGACACTCCAAGCCCCCAATGAATTAGGATCTTATCAATCTACTATCAAGATAAAAGGAGCAACACATGAAGAGAAAATAAAGCATGACTATGTTGGCCTAGTAAGGCTTGTGCTTACTATGAGTCATGTTGAGAAGGAAAATTTGAATTGAAAATTCGGTGCAAAATATCACAAAGAAAAAGGCTCAGTTTGTAAAGTATTTTGAATAAGTGACTAGAAAATGGGTACTGTGACATGTGTACCAAACATGTCATGGTGTGTCATCAAAAGTGCACAAACAAAGTCTTGTGGTGTGTGCACAAAGTGTAACAATGAGAAAAGTGCAAGCCACCATGTTAAAGTGAATGCATATGCCTCAATGGGAGAAATTGATTTAAGGTAGTACATACATGCAT
The DNA here is from genome assembly GCF_030272615.1 of Cryptomeria japonica. Classification (NCBI taxonomy): domain Eukaryota; kingdom Viridiplantae; phylum Streptophyta; class Pinopsida; order Cupressales; family Cupressaceae; genus Cryptomeria; species Cryptomeria japonica. Next base: position 235,377,060 of record NC_081409.1, read on the forward strand.
CCAAAAGACAAGTACATTGCCACAATGATGTGCCCTCAAGTAAGGACAAATCAAGGGCAACTGTCACAAAAAATAATAAGAAAACTCATACAGGATCTACTAACTAGATTTAGTGTGCGCTTTTGAAAAATCATTTATATCAAGTATAATTGCATTTAATTGACCTCATCCGCCAAAGGTAGTGGAACTACGAGCATAATGGAAGAAGAACACATAAGATGAACAAACAAAAATATTTTTGGGTCAACATGGTAGAGACCAAAAAGAGATCTCAACTCTTTGCATCACCCCCAAGTAGACAACACAAAAGCACATTTACAAAAAATGGCACATGCATGATATAATATTGATACAACATATAGAAGAACTTAGATACAAATAAAAAAATGTCACAACAAATTCGACTTCTTTATTACCTTATTTCAATAGAGAAACAAGGGTCATCCAAAGAAAGCCTAACATAACATAAAGACATGTCAAGCAACACATCACGGGGGAAGCACATTATGTATTTATGCAAACACACATTAGAATATATGACACAAATAAAGCTAGTCAAGCAAATCATCTGCCTCCCAGTCTTGCTTAACATCACTTAGGAATGGTGGACCAGATGTAAGAGGACAAAAAACATGCATGGTAGATGGAGCTACCGCAAGTTCCAAACAAGAACCATTTTCTAATGATCTGTCACTTTGTTTGTTACTAGGTGCTAGGATTAATGCTTTTGAGAATCTTGAAGAAAGTTCATGATTTAAAATCTCACTAACCTCATACATATCATCAGAATCATTAGGATCAATATTGTTACAATAAAAATTAACATCACCATCCATATCATCATCTAAATTAATCTCAATAGGATATTTAACATGAAAAGAAAATAAAACATCATTTTTATTAGACATTTTAAACTTTTGATACGGTGGATTGAGTTGAAATTCCTCCCTAGGGTTAGGTGAAGGTTAGACAAATGAGACCAAGTCAACAATTGGTATCTTCGAGGAGGAAATGGTTTGGGAAGCATGTGTCATGCCTGTGAAGTGTATACATGTTCCTGCAACACAAAACACTCAATAGATCATTACAAGCATGGTTAATGAATTTAAAGCAAAGAAAGATAAACCATAGCTAAGCGATCTATCGCCTCCTAGTAAATGCGAGTATGAATTTTGCTCTCAGATCTGATTATGTAAATTCCAATGACTTGACTACACTTAAATGGAGGATTTAAATGATAAATGATGCATTTAAGCGATAAATGATGCATTTAAGCTAGAAATGATGAGATTGAGCTACATGATTCTATGATTAGCTAGAAAATAAACTAGATTTAAGCTAAAATTGAACATGATAACAATGCTAAAATGATATTGCTAAGAGCTATATGACTATAGTAACAATTTCTTGAATGCAAATGAGATGGGATGATTATTGCTCCAAAATGGGGTCTATTTATAGGATTTCCAAGCCCAAGGGTGAGGTGGCAGGAATCAACGGTCAAGATTAAGTTTGAAGATATCAATGGTTAAGTTGGAGGTGATTGACAAAGAGGTTGGATTAAAGGGAACATTTGGAGGTTGGTAGGAGAAGGGGTTGGATGAAAGGGGACAATGTCATCTCCATGGTGACAGGTGTCAAGAAGCTTCTAGAAAGGATGGATAAAAGGGAACATGTGCCATCTCTATGGTGACAAGTGTCAAGAGGCTTCTAGAAGAGGTTGGATTAAAGGGAACATTTAGTGACACGTGTCACAAATCTTTTCTCATGAGAGGGAAAAGTGTTCAATGAAAGAGGACATGGTGGTTAGGATGTGCAGGCTAGGATGGGGTTAATTAAACCCAAGGTTAGATGGAATGGGTTAGGTTAGGTGGTTAGAAGTTAGGAGAATTTGAATTTAGAAATTCAAATAATAGGAAAAGGCTAATTAGTTTCAACAACTCATTAATTGATTTGTTTTAATTAATTAAAGGATTTAGAAGAAATAAATTTGATGGGGGGGAATTAATTAATTAAAGGGGATTATGAAAATGAACCTATTAAATAAATCCTTAGATTTATTAATAAGTAGATTAAAGGGGGAATTTAATCAAATTGCTTAGTGAATTCAATTAAATTGGGAAGGGGGATTAATTAAATAATTACTTATTTAATTAATTATCTTAAGACCATTTTTAGATGTATACATTTTGCCCCTCTTTGAAGCGAGGTGTGATGACGCATCGATTTAAAGAATAATCTCATTTTGATGATGATATTGGTTCAATAGGATGCCCCATCTATTGATTGATAAGTTGTGATATGATGATGCCCCCTTGAGAGATCAATTGAGATAATTGATTGTTGGAGTTTTTGGATTTTTTTTGCGAAATTGATATCCCGAATATATTATGATTTGATGTCTGCAACTATGGTTGATGAAAATGCGAGTTCTATGATCATGGTAATGTGGTTCTTGATGATTGATAAAGCTTGATTGATTGATAAGATCGAGATTCAGTCTAGTTTTAGGAATGACACCTCCTGTATAAGACAACGATGATCAAAGCGTCTAGTTTCAAGAATGATATATCGTGTATAAGACATGATCAGAACGTCTGGTTTCAGGAAAGATACATCATGTATAAGACATGAGGGAATCAATTTAGATGTGATTGATTGATAGAATTGATAAGATTGATTGGATAAAGAACTAATAGTTTGTTGATATCAAGTTGCAGTAAGATTTAGATATGCTGATGTTGGTTCTAATGAGAGGGTAGCATAAGATTTTTTTTGGGTCGACAATATCTGGAGATATATGAGTCATCAGTCTGATTGCATATACACTTGTGATGATACCTTTGTGATTCCTGCGATAGATTGAACCTTGGATAAAAGGAGCATGCAGGATCCCATGCAAGAATAAAATGCAAGCTAAAATGCAAATGCAATGCAAAGCTATGAGCAGACCAGTCACTGGATTATTGCGTTTTAATCATCATTGAGCTTTTTAAAATGTGGGAAGTGAGTGCAAACATTGATGGTATAATTAACCATGATGACCTGAGCACTATTTTCCTAGATTTTGATATGGCAAGTTAGCACAAGCATCGAGGTAGAATTGAACCAAGATGACTTGAGTGTTGCTTGCGTAAAATAGGCAGTATTAATCATTTCAATACGTAAATTGGAAATGTCTTCAATGATACTTTGATGAGAATGTCCCAAGACAAATTTGCACATATTAATGATTAATTTTCAGACAGCAGACAAGAAAAATATCATGTTCCTTCCTTGTTCCTCTAATCAAAGACATCTTGGAGTCACTCAGAAATCATGATAGCGAAAATCAATATAGAAAAGTTGAACGATCATGTTAAAATCATTATCCAAAAGATATCATCCATGTGTTTAGACTGACCTTGTGATAGTTTGATGGTTGATAATTTGATCTTGTGTTCAATGTTGGATATGTCTTAGTTTTCACTTGTTAAGAGTTGTCTAACCGTTTGTTCTACCTGTTTGATTAAGCTCAGAGTTGATCCAAAGTTTTGCCCCAAGCTAAGTGTAGGATTTTGCCCCAAGCCTAGAAACAAATTCGTTATGATATACCCAATGATCCAAACCATGGTGAGAGAGCAGTTGTGATGCCTACGTATGTACAAGAGCTTTATGATGGATATGAACAGCGCTGATGGAAAATGAATGACTGCAAGCGGAAAGATGCATGAACTAATAGATGGAAGAGCTAGCTGACAGATAGCGCCTGTTTGCCAGGTTTTCATGATCTGCTTTTATTGCACATTTTTTCATATTTGATTTTTTGGGATTTTCTACTTTTTCCCTTTTTTGGGTTTTTTTTTTGTTTTTTTACTGTTTTTGGATTTTTTTTCTGATTTTTTACTGTTTTTTATTTTTTCTAAGATTTTTCACTATTTTTGAATTTTTTGCTTTTTTAGACATATAACTTCTTCCGATGCATGCTATTTATGGGTTCCTTGAGGTGATCTTCATCCTATGTTGATAACTGATATGCTCCTAATCAAAATATTGTTGTGATCACAAATGGACCTAACCGGTTTGGTTCAAACTTTCCTTTCTTTTCTCAATCTCCCTGATTGCGTGGATTTTCTTTTAGACTAGTTCCCCTACTTGAAAAATTCATGGTTTGACCCTGTGATTATAGCTCCGGCACATTCTTTGTTGATATACCTTTAAATGATCAAAGGCATTTTGTCTTCGTTCATGGATCAGTTCTAACTCTTGTAGTCTAGATACTCGTTATTCTTCATCTAGGATGAGACCTTTTAATGATACTTGTAGAGAAGGTATCTCTACTTCTATTGGTAGTAGACAAAGACCCAGTTGTTTACCAATAATTCATTGAGGTTTCCCCAGCACCGAAAAAAGCAACACCACAACTATCTATAATTGCAAAGGTGGAATCACTACCTTGTCCAGTGCTCTCTCTTGCTCAAGCTTACTTTAGGCCAGTTTCATATCTTCCAGGGGCAGACACAGTTACAGAGCCACCACAAAAATAAAAGCTTCTATAAATGTAAATAGACCCAAAATATCAAAACTCATGGCCCACAGATAGAGAAAGACCGTTTCCACATCAAAAAAAATGAAAACTAAATTGGATCCAGGTATCTCCCATTGGTTATATACCTATAGCCTGATGAATAGGGACACGACCCTTCTGATCCATAAATAAGAGAGAAAGGTGTGGCACATGTTGGTGTGTGAATACTAGTATGGTAGGCCCATAAGGAAGGGTTTAATTGGATATGCCAATCTTTTCCAACATCATTCACTGTCTTTTTGATAATTTTCAGAATAGTTTTGTTGGATGCTTCTGCTTGCTCATTCCCTTGCGGATAATAGGGTGTGGAGAATCTGTACCGGATTTTGAATTTCTCACATAGCTCTTGTACATCTTGATTCTTGAGCGGTCGCCTATTATCAGTGATAATGGTCATTGGTATTCTGTAGCGACATATGATATAGTTCAAGATAAATTCAGCAAATTATTTTCCTGTGATATTTATGAGAGGTATTGCCTCAATCCATTTTGTGAAATATTATGTAGCTACAAGGATGAATTTGTGACCATTAGATGATTAAGGATTTATTTTTCCTACTAGATCAAGACCCCATTAGAAAAAAGGCCAAGATGTTGCCAAAGCATGAAGTTCTTGTGCTGGTGCATGAATCAAATTCCCATGGATCTGACATTGTTTGCATGTTCTAGCTATTTAAAAAGAATCTCGTTCCATGGTTGGCCAATAATAGCCCAAGAATATGATTTTTTCAAAAGGGTAAAACCACTTGAATGAGTACCACAAATGTCGTTATGGACTTCATGTAAGGCCTTCTCAGATTCTTCTTGTTCGAGACATCTTAAAAGAGTACCATCTAGACCTCGTTTAAATAGGGTATCCGCGACAAGAGTATAATGGGAGGATTGGCGAATAAAGTTTATCTTTTGGTTCTTCGATAAGTCGGGAGGTAGGGTGTTATCTTTTAGGTATGTGTAAGTTTGGCCAGAGTGGGAGGAATCATGTCCAATAAGTTGACAAATAGTTTGGGAATTAAGACAATTATAGGCGGGGTAAAACAACTCTTCCACCAGGAATTCATAACGATGTTGATTTTCCTGTGTCTGAAGGAGAGAAGCAAGTGTAGCCATGGCATCTATTGCTTTGTTATAATTTCTTGGAATCTATTCAAAAGTTATTTCTACAAAGTATTTCTTAATATCATCAACCATATTTTTATAAGGCATTAGTTTTTCGTCCTTTGTTTTATTGTCATCATTAATTTGATTAATGATGAGTTGAGAGTCTCCAAAGACTTGAAGTTGTGTAATATTCCATTCTATAGCCATTTTGATACCTATAACCAAAGCTTCATATGCTATTGTGTTGTTGATGCATGGAAAGCTTAATTTGTATGCTTTTGGAATTGTATGACCTTGTGGTGTGATGAATAGAATACCTGCTCCTAATCCATGTTGTGTATATGAACCATCAAAGTATAGTTGCCATGTTTTTGTGGTGACTGTTAGGATATCAACATCAGGAAATTCAATCTATAAAGGATGATCGTCTTGAAGTGGTGCCTCAGCTAGTTGATCCGCAATGACTTGTCCTTTTATAGATTTTATGTCAACATACTCAATATCAAACTCACTCAGAATCATGATCCATTTTGCTAGTCGTCATGTTAATGTTTCTTTGCCGAGTAAATATTTCAGAGGATCGATTTTAGCTATTAACTTGATGGAGTGAGATAGTATATAGTGTCGTAATTTTTGAGAAGCAAAAAATACTACCAAGCATGATTTTTCTGTTGGTGAATAGTTGATCTCGTATCCTACTAGTGTTCTACTGATGTAGTAGATAGCTCGTTCTTTTCCTTCATTATCCTGTTGTGCAAGCAAAACTCATAATGATGCTTCGGTGGTTGATACATAAAGTAACAACGGCTTTCCTGGAATTGGTGACATTAGTATGGGTGGTTGTATGAGATATGTCTTGATCTTGTTGAATGTGTCCTCACATTGATGGTCCCACTTGAAATGAACATTTTTGTGCAATAGATGAGTAAATGGTTGATATTTATCTGCTAGTTGAGCAATAAATCTTTTGATTGACTGGAGTCTTCCTTGGAGTGATCTGAGTTTACTGATATTCTTGGGAGATGTCATTTCCATGATTGCTTTAACCTTAGCTGGATCCACTTCGATACCTCTAGCTGAAACAATGTATCCCAATAGCTTTGTTGAAGTTACACCAAAGGCACATTTCTTAGGGTTTAGTCATAGCTTGTATTGTTCTAGCCTGTCAAAGATCTTTTCCAATATCTCTATATTTTCTTCTCTGTTATATGACTTAGCCAATATGTCATCCACATAGTCTTCCATGAATGTGTGCATCATCTCATGACATATAGTTGTCATAGCTCTTTGATATGTAGCACCTACATTCTTTAATACAAAAGGCATGGCGTTCCAGTAGAAGGTACCCCATGGGCATGTGAAAGCTATCTTTTCTTGATCTTCAGGTTCTATTTTGATCTGATTGAATCTGGAGAAACCATCCATTAAAGAAAACATGGAGTGTCTAGCAGTTAAATCTACAATGATGTCGATGTTAGGCAAAGGAAAGTCATCCTTTGGACATGCATTATTAAGATCTTTGAAGTCTGTGCATATCCTGATGCTTTTATTTGGTTTTGAAATAGGAACGATGTTGGATACCCATTGAGGATAGGCTACAGGTCTGATGAATCCTACATCCAATTATTTCTTTAGTTCTTCTTTGACTAGGAGACCGATATGTGGATGCATTTTCCTTAACTTCTATTTGACTGGTTTGGCTCCTAGAATAACATTTAAATGATGTATAATAAGCTCTGGATCTAACCCTGGCATGTCTTCATAGGACCAGGTGAAATTGATTTGTCTTCATTTGAAGAATTCCACATATTGTTGCATTTCTTCTTCTGATAGAGGTCGTTGGATGAAGAATCTTTGGTTTCTCTGTTGTGCCAATGTTAACTACCTCTGTTGGTTCGATCAAAATGGATGACCTTTCTTGATAGTGCTCAGGTAAAGTGTCAAATCTCCCATCTTCTGGTGCCTTAAGGAGGTTTTAACCGTTAGATGTGTCCTTTCTTTTTACTTTTTCTGGATCTAATGTTGCCAATAAATGGTTATCAACATTAGACTTGATATTCTTTTCTTTATTTTCACTTTTGTGACTAGGAGATTTGACACCCACTTGATTAAAAGATGTATTGCTGACATTCCTAGTGAGAGTTGTTATGGGTTCGATTGCATTAAGATATATAGATATGGCATGGTCATTTGGAAAGGTATCAATGGCGGCATGTCCTTCATTTTCCCAATCAATAAGCTCGAGGTGGATTAGAGGTAGGGGATCTTCATGTTGGGATGTTTCGAGGGTTTGAAGGGTCATGATGGATGTATCAAAGTTTTCAATATGTATGTCGATGTCTAGAATGGTACTCTCATTAGAATGACCTTGTGTAAGAAATTCCTGATCGTCCTTGGTTAAGTCCAAGTCAGTCGAATGTGATTCTAGTTCAAGTGAACTAGTTGTTGATGTTTGTTCTACATACGTGTGAACTACATCAACTCCTACATCTCCTTCAAAGCAATTTTCTCCAATTGATTCTTCAGAGTGATAGGAATTCCATTCCTATTCATTAGAATCTGTATCACTTGTAGCTTGCAATCTACAGATTTGGTCATTTAGCATTTCTTCTTCTTTTTTGGCTATATCTTTTCTTCTTTCATATTCAACTTCTTCAGGACTAAGATTAAGTTATGTCAATTTTTCTATGAGTTCTCATGGACTTATATTAGCTTCTTTCATGTTTTGATTGAGATTTAATGTTGCTTGAGAGATGCTTTTAGTTTGTTTCTCTTGTTGATTTGAAGCTTGCTTCTTTTCCCATTTCATGTTTGCTTTTGTTTGTTACTTAGCTGATGTTTCTTCTTTTTCAATTGCTAGTTGTTCTTGTCTATTATCATATTCCTCTTGTTGTTGACTAAAAGATGTGTTTTCTGGTAGAGTGACTTGTCCATACCCTAAGCTTGTTTTTCCAGTAGTCTACTAAGTGTAAGGTTGAATAGGTTTTGAGATACCTTCTTTTCTTTTTCCTATAGGACATGTTCCAATATATCCCATTTTTCAGAGAATGTTAAATCCTTTTCCATACTTTTCTGTAGGTATTCTGACATTGTTGATCTTTTATTGACATTCTTCATCCTTGTATAGCCACTGTAGCACATCTTTGTCTTATGTTTCCTCTGATAAGGTTCCAATAATAACAAATGCTCCATCAAATATCGAAAGATGTTTTACAATTGGTTGTTGTTTAGAGTTTGATGGTTTTCCAAAGGATTTAGGAGAAAATGGTAATTGTGATATTGAATATTCTTCGTTCCCTCAATCTCTTAGCTGCATTTCTTTTACCATACTTGATAGAATTGAAGCAAATGATTGTTCTTTAGATTGTGTGTTCGAAGATGATGCCTCTCTGTTATGAGGAACAATGACTTCTTGAGCCATTTTTAGATTGCTGCAGTATTGAAATAGATTTGAATCTACAGATATTGTGATTTCTTGTCCATTGTAGGGAAATTTTACACACTTATGATATGTTGATGGGACAACTTGCAAGTCATGCATCCATGGTCTTCCCAAGAGTACATTATATGATAAGTCCAAGTCTAGAACTTGGCATGTTGTGTCTTTCTGCAAAGGTCCCACTCTGATGGGTAGTATCACAATTCCCTTGGAGGAACGTTCTTCTTCATCATAGGATTTTATGGTGATCCTTTTTCGGACATCAACCGCATCTTCTGAATATCTTAAGGCATGAACAAGACTCAATGAATAGATATTTAGGCCAGCTCCACCATCTATTAGAACATGTTTAATCCATGTTTTGTGAATGAGGACTTCAATATGCAAAGGAGCATTGTGGGGATGTTGATGAATACTAAGAGGGGGGGGTGAATTAGTATACCAAAAATTACTGAACTCAAACACTTTATTAGTCTAGCAGTAAACCGGTATAACAGTTTAAGTAACAAACCATTTACCACAAATGCAAACCAAACAGCAAGTAAGGCATTCACCCACAGAAGAACAATCACCATAACACAAGAGATTTTGACGTGGAAACCCAAATGGGAAAAACCACGGTGAGATGAAACTCACAAGTAACTATCTACAGAATAGTAACCAGACCGGTTAAGGTCATACACTATTCTTTACCAGAACAGATCCTATTAGGAATCTCAATCTCTGTTAGGAGATAAGTCTGATTAAAGACTACCTTGTGAGAGGATTTTAGATCCATGGATATGAATCACCTTGTTAGAAGATTTACAAAGGTTTTTCTAGGCCTACCCGGTTAAGGGTTTCTAACTTGTCAAAGATGTGAGTAATCAACAAGTGAATGATCTAGCAAATAGCACAGTCTGCTTGGTTAGATCCATGATAGCTCATTGCTAATGCATTTCAGCATTACTTTAGTCTTCAGTAAATCCACACTCTGTTACAACACACAGACTTGATCTTTTCTGTTAAGATTGTACATACAAGAACTCATCAACCACCACAAACCCTAACAGCTACACACATATTAAACCCTAGACATGATGTCCTTAAAAGGAATATGATTTCATGTCGGTCCAATAGGTTTACATTGCAAGTTCCTAGGTTCATTGTATCTAGACACATTTGGTAACACGGCACAAAATCACCGTCAAAATGTCAATGGATGGTAACTCATCACAAAGATATACCAGTTGGTAACTCATCACAAAGTATTACCAGTTTATACAACTTTACTGATTACCAGTTGGTAACTCGGAGTAATATCGGTTTGACTATTAAATAGATTACTAGTTGGTAACTCAAAGTAATACTGATTTAGCAGATTACCGGTTGATAGAAATGAAGACTGGGAAAATGATAACTATCACTTCTAGTTCCTTTGCTATGTTCCGCTTGAGATCCTTGAGCTGCTTGAGGTCCTCATGCCGCTTGAGATCAGTAAACACTTTCTGCAAGACACCGATAGTCTAAAGACTATAACATAATACCGGTTTGAAACAAATATCGGTTGAGCATAACTCATACATACAAAAAGTGATCTCATAGCAAGTGTGTATCCATCAATGACAATCACAACATAATCATCAAAAATGCCAACAATCTCCCCCTTTGGCATTGATGGCAACACTTAGGAAAAATTTTGACATCTAAGTGTTTTTACAAAAGAAATATGCCATAATAAAAAATACTCCCCCTAAGCATATAAACTATCCCTTTGCAAAAAAGAAAATGTATACTACTTCCTTATAGAGATAAACATGAGTATACATAGCATGCATCAAAATTTTAAATACCAGAATACGTCTCCCCCTTTGCTAACAATGACAAAATACAGTTGAATAACCCCTGTTTCTATTAGCTGAATAAATGTTTATGACAATAAAGAGTGGAACTTGACAAAAACTGATTTAAAGTCCTGCATAAATTGCTTCATGGATAAGGACCATGACTCAAGTAATGAGGTAGCAACCTCATTCTCCGTTTGCATCTGGGATACATGTTCCTCCATGGCGTCCAAGGTACTCATCTCTTGAGTAACTATCAAGGCATCCAGATTGAGATAGCACTTCTGAAGTATTTCCAGTATTGGTAGTAGAACCAGTTGTAGTTCCTGCAAGTCCTTGGTTTGATTGTTGATCTCCAAATCAATTCTTGCAGCCTAAAGTTGAAACCGGTGAACGGTTTTCCCATAAGCGGTAAAGGAATCATATGGGGTCTTGAAGGTGCTTATGAATGTCTGCAAATCAATTTGCAGTTTGTCTTTCTAGGAAAGCACATCATCACAGAATAGATGGGGTAGACATATCTTACTGAGAAGAAATTTCTCCTCATCCATTGCATCTATGATGTCCTTTTGTGCCTTTTGTAGATTGGACCGAAGCTCATGTAACTTTTTCACCAAGGCAGTGTTGAAAGCCTTTTGATGCTCCTTCTTGGCATGTGCTTTGGCAACCTCTTCCAGGCTTTGTACCTGGTCCTCCACAACTGTGCATAAGAGTTTTAGTTGGGTCAGAGAGGAATTGGTACTGGGTATCAAACTGGTAAGAGTGTCCACTACAGCTTGGACCATGTCTTGCTCCTTCCTCCTTATCACCTCAAGGTGTTCTTGAGGAAGCTTAATGCTTTGTAGCAACTCTGATTCGTTAGCAAATTGGAGGTTAATGGGACTGGTAATGTCAGCCGATTTGGCTTGACTACCGATTTCCTTTAGGGTCTCCACCTGTGTGCTTTGTGTCACTTCCTCCTTCTCTTTGGCTCTTAACTTAGCTTCTTCTGCCTTCTTTTTCTCCTCTACTTCTTGCTTTCTTTTCTCTTCTTCCTTCTTCTTCTCTTCTTTTTTCTGCTCCTTTTCTTCTTCATCCTTCTACTTCTTCTCCTTTTCCTGCTTCCTCTTCTCCTCTTCCTGCTTCTTCTCCTCTTCCTGCTTCTTCTTCTTTTGCTTCTTCTTCTCTTCTGCCTTTCTCTTCTCCTCTTCCTGCTTCCTCTTCTCCTCTTCCTGCTTCTTCTTCTCTTTTGCCTTTCTCTTCTCCTCTTCCTGCTTCCTCTTCTCCTCTTCCTTTCTCTTTTCTTCTTCCTGTCGTTTCTCTTCTTCTTTCTTTTCTTCTTCCTTCTTCTTCTTCTCTTCCTCTTGTTTCTTCTTCTCCTCTTCTTTTCTTTTCTTTTCCTCTTCTTGTTTCCTCTTCTCCTCATCTTTTTTCTTTTCTTCCTCTTCTCTCTTTTTCTCTTCTTATGCTTGTTTCTTCTTTTATTCTTCCTGTTGCTTCTTCTCTTTCTCTGCTTGCTCCTTGGTAGCCCTTTCTTTGTCCTAATTTTCTTGTCCTGCCACTTCTGATGGTGTACCCGGAGTGACATTTTCACCATTCAAGGCATCAACATCAATAGGGTCCATTTGATCAGTGACCTATTCTCCTTCACTGTCATATACCTCATCCGATTTATTGGTTGCCAGTTCTTGCTCAGCTTTCCTGTTGGCTTCAGTCATTTGATGCAACCTTAAAGCGGCTTGGGCATGAGAGTGGGTATCTTTTACCACTTCAGGAACTTTTCCTTCTAGCAACAAGAGTCTCATTCTTCTCATGAAGAAGAGGCCCTTATATATTTCCACTACTTCATAAAGTTCAGTTTTAGGCACATTAGGAAAGTATTGTGCAAATACTTCCTCTCTTATTTCATGTTCCTTCTCTATGGCAATGCGCCACTTGTTATCTAAAGAATTATACAAAGAATTAGGTGTCTCAGATTTAATTTCTGATGGCCACTAGTCATTAATACATAAATAATTGATGACTTCCTATTCAACTTCCTTCTTTTCATCATCATTAAAATCATCAAAGCACTCTTTCAAATCACCAAGTACTTTTCTTCTAATATTTTTAATAGTTCTTTGACAATGTGTCAAAGGTTTGTAGGAGGAAATATCAATATTTACTAGTGAAAATGTTGCCGGTTCATTCTTTGTATTTTTCCTCATTTGCCTAGTCTTCTTAGGTTGTTCTTCAGACACAGTGTCCTCTAATTTTGGTGTGGTGTCTTTTGTCTTCTTCTTTCTCTCAAAGACTTTGGCAGGCACAACTTCCAATTTCCTCTTTGCTGGTGACCGCTCGGTCACTTTGGGACTTGTTGTGGTAACCCGTGCTGATACTGAAGGCACTGCCTTTCCCTTCTTTACTGATGGTTCTTCAATCGATATAACCCTTTCAAAATAGGTGTCAGTTCTCTTTGCCTTTGGATCAAGGGGTGAGGTGAGTATGGTAGAGGCATACCCATCTAGCATGTCATACATTACCTTATATCCCATCGGTTCCACTTCTTCCTGTCTAGTCTCAACCACCTCCATTATGCACTCATCAACTCTAATGGTGAACTAGATGTCATCTTCATATTTCTTGACAATATCACCTGATATTCTCACTCTTTGGCTCATTTTGCATCTGAACTCATCAAAGTATTTGTTCAAAACTTTTGGATAATTGGTTTCAACCGCCTGAAGGCTTTCCTTGATTTTCTTTGTAACCGGTTGGTCGACAGACCATTGAATATCTCTGACTCTTAGGAAGTAACCTTGGAAGTAGAAGAATAACCCAGCCAATAGTTGTCCAAACTTAAATCTCAAGGTATTGTCCCATTTAATCAACTTTAGGTTCACTAGAAGTTGCCTTTGCATACAGGTGCATAAGTCAAATGATGCATCTTCCATGATCATCTGGTAGGTAGCATATATGACTGCAACAGAGACAGAGTTGATCCTACTAGCATAAAATGTCTGGTAACCTATTACCATGTAGGCATATTTGACCAGATCATCCTTGGTGGGATTGATGGTCATTCCCCATTGGTCACTCACAGAACCGGTGAGCTTGGTCATTTTCGTCTTGTTGATCTTCCTTAGGGCTGGCACTTTACCGATGTTACAGAAACCGATGACGACATGAATTGCTTCCGATGTGATGTCATGCATCCGCTCTAAGTACATTTTATCATTGTGCACTCTGCTCAGAATGATGCAGATGTGATCATCTGAAAACTCTTCAAGGAAATAGACTGCATTATGAAGCTTCTTCTTTTCTAGGATGCTAAATTTCGATTTAATCTTCTTGTCCTTCCCGCAAAACAAACTCAACTGGGAATGGATTACAAGAGATCCTAAGTCTTCAATTTTACAGTCAATGTAATCCGAAATGCCTTCCTCCGCTATAACACCAGTGAGTATTTGAGATAGGGCATAATATTTTGCCTTCCATTGAATGAATTCTATTGGATCAATGGGTGGACTAGGGCTAGAGTGTGATGCGGAAGCCATGATAAATAGAGAGATTTTGAGAAATACCTTTGTAATTCAAAATTTAGGGCTTGCAAATTACACTTCATCACACACTCCTTCGGTTGCTAAAATACCACTTTGTGCTCTACACTTGACTGATTGATATTCGCTTCTGATTCTTCTTCAATATTTTGAGAATTCTTCGAATCGCATTCCAAATCACTTTTTGTCACTCAGTGCTTAAAAAAACTTCTTCGCTCGAGAACTGATAAGTGAAAAATGACTTGAAAAATCCTTTTAAACAAGTTCTCCACCTACCATAATAAATGCTCCACTATTAGGGTGTAAACCCTAATTTGCCTTTTACCATTTCTAGTCTTCTACCAGTTGACAGGTATCACTTACCGGTTAAGGTCTTTTACCAGTGTAAATCGGGGTTTCGAGATATTTCACTATTTGCTCTCCCTAAGATTTTTTGATGCTTAGTTTGTCGGTTCAGTGACTTCCACACTAGGTGTAGAAACTGGTTCTTCTTGAATCACTTCTTCTGGCTTCTTCTTCTAGGTTTTCTTCATATCCATTTGAATGGTTTCAACATCTATCTTTCCTTCCGGAGTGACCGGTATATCATTTGATATATTCTTTCTCGTTCTGCAGAATCTTGCTATTTGACCCAGTTTGTTGCAATGATAGCAAATCATTCCAGGTGCTCTCCAAGGTCCATTGCTCATGTTTCCATTCTTCCTTCTACATGTTGCAGCAATGTGACCATTACCATGACAGATCAAATAGGTTGCTCTCCATCCAGTTGCCGCCTGATAGCCACTGCTTCCTGACTGATAATTATAGGTATTAAATTGGTTTGGGTTTCGATTCCTAGAGGGTTCAGAAAAAACTCATTTACTCCTTTGAGGATACCTTCTGGTGTTGTGCATGACAGACCTGCATTCAAATGCTCTATAACCATACTTGTTGCATGCATAACAATTACCATTGAATCTATTGGGTCTAGGCTTATCATTTAGAAAATAAGGAAAGTTATTGTAAGCCTTACTTCTACATACATTAGCAGTGTGTCCTTCCTTGAGATAATTAAAGCAAACAGGTTTTAACTTTTGCTTACCTTTATCCTTTGGTAACGGTTGTTTCTTTGATGCTCCATCTTTTGTTCCAGAGGTCTCACCTTCCTCATATTCATAGAAACCAACTCCATTGGTATTCTTTACCGGTTTAGCTGATCAAGCTTCTGCTCTAGCTTGACAGTCCTCTTATTGAATTTGGCAGTTATTTCCTTTGACTCAGTAAGTTCTTTGGTAATAGTAGCATTGGATTCCTTCAAGGTTGCATTCTCAGAAACAACCATGTGTATTTCACCTTGCATTTCTTCCTTTTCCATTTTATTTTCATGAAGATGAGCGGTACATGCACTGATCTCTTGCTTCAGCTTGGAGATCTCATGATCTTTGTCTTTTACCAGATCTTCAACTTTCCTCCAGTTCTCAAGCTCTTGACACATTCTGATAGTTATTCCTTCAAATTCCCTTCTTAGGTTGGCATTGGACTCATTCAATTTTTCAACTTCTTGAACTAGGGCTTCCATGTCAGCTTCATCAAAAGAACTGTTTTCAGTTAGCTCCATCAGTTTTTCAACATGCTCTCTTCTTTTTGCCTGAGAGGCCTTATATTTGACTTTAAGTTCATCATAGGCTTACTCACTGTAAGTGAGCTGATGAGTAATTTTCCTCACAGTGTATTCCCCCATATCTCCTTCCAAGTGGTTAGACTTATAGAAAGGTTGGCTCTGATACCAATTGATGAATACTAAGAGGGGGGGGTGAATTAGTATACCAAAAATTACTGAACTCAAACACTTTATTAGTCTACCAGTAAACCGGTATAACTATTTAACTAACAAATCAGTTAACACAAATGCAAACCAAACAGCAAGGCATTCACCCACAGAAGCACAATCACCATAACACAAGAGATATTGATGTGAAAACCCAAATGGGAAAAACCATGGTGAGATGAAACTCACAAGTAACTATCCACAGAATAGTAACCAGACCGGTTATGGTCAGACCGATTAAGGTCATACAATGTTCTTTACCAGAATAGATCCTATTAGGAATCTCAATCTTTGTTAGCTGATAAGTCTGATTAAAGACTACCTTGTGAGAGGATTTTAGATCCATGGATATGAATCACCTTGTTAGAAGATTTACAAAGGTTTTTCTAGGCCTACCCGGTTAAGGGTTTCTAACTTGTCAAAGATGTGAGTAATCAACAAGTGAATGATCTAGCAAATAGCACAAGTCTACTTGGTTAGATCCATGATAGCTCATTGCTAATGCATTTTAGCATTACTTCAGTCTTCAGTAAATCCACACTCTGTTACAACACATAGATGATCTTTTCTGTTAAGATCGCACATAAAAGAACTCATCAACCACCACAAACCCTAACAACTACACACGTATTAAAACCCTAGACATGATGTCCTTAAAAGGAATCTAATTTCATGTCGGTCCAATAAGATTACATTGCAAGTTCCTAGGTTCATTGTATCTAGACACATTTGGTAACATGGCACAAAATCACCGTCAAAATGTCAGTGGATGGTAACTCATCACAAGGATACCAGTTGGTAACTCATCACAGAGTATTATTGGTTTATAAAACTTTACCGATTACTGGTTGGTAACTCAAAGTAATACTGGTTTGACTATTAAATAGATTACCAGTTGGTAGCTCAAAGTAATACTGGTTTAGCAGATTACCGGTTAACAAAAATGAAGACTGGGAAAATGATAACTATCACTTCTAGTTCCTTTGCTCCATTCCGCTTGATATCCTTGAACCGCTTGAGGCCCTCATGCTACTTGAGATCGGTAAACACTTTCTGCAAGACACTGATAGTCTAAAGACTATAACATAATATTAGTTTGAAACAAATACCGTTTGAGAATAACTCATACATACAAAAAGTGATCTCATAGCAAGTGTGTGTCCATCAATGACAATCACAACATAATCATCAAAAATGCCAACAGATGTTGTAAGGACATGTCATCTTCTTCAGTGAATGATAAGCAGTGAGGGGTTGTGAGGTGTCCCACCATGGTTTGGAATTGATCGATATCAAGATCTTTGGATACTGTTGTATCTACTAATGCTCATTCAAGAATTTCTTTGTGTGCAGGTGAAAGCTTTAATATTTCTAAGATGGATATTTGTGTGGGTGTTTTCTGCAATTGCTCCACTAGACTGTATTGTTTGGTGGTGGATGTTGTGTTTGTTGTAGGACCCGGCAAAATAACTTTGGCTTTGCTTCTTGTGATAGCATGAGCATGCTCTTGATTTTGTTTTTCTTTAACTACAATCACGTTTACCTTATTGTCATATGTATGAGCATAGTTTACCTTCGCTTTACCCTTACCATTGTTTGTTGTTGTTGATTCACCTTTCTCATAATTTGGAAGCGGATTTTTAAAAGTTGTATGAGATTTGTTTGTTGTATGTCCATCCACTGTTATTACTCCATTATCAATCATATCTTGTATGATATGTTTCAACTTCTGAAAATTATTTGTGTGATGTCCCTTGTTTCGATGGAAATCGCAATAATGGTTATCATTCCACCAAGGTGGTTTGATTTGAGGTTCGTAGTTCCTTTCTTCTGGTAAAGTGATCAATTTGTTTGAGAGAAGTGTCTTTAGTGCTGACCCAAGGGATTCGCCAATGTTTGTAAAGTATCTTCGAAAGAAAGTTTTGATAGTTGCTCTTTGGTGATTGTTGTTTTGTTGAGCCATTGTTGAGTGAGTGGATAAGTTAAAAACCAGTTGTTTTGGTTTCACATTGTTGTTATCCACTATTCCATCATTGACGACATTTCAATTTCTATTCCAAAACTTTGGTTTATCATTGTGATTGTTGTTATTGGTGTTGTTAGGAGGATGAACTCCTTCTTTGTATATTTTTCACTCACCTTTCTTTATCATGAAATCCTCCATTCTGA
Source organism: Cryptomeria japonica (assembly GCF_030272615.1). NCBI lineage: Eukaryota > Viridiplantae > Streptophyta > Pinopsida > Cupressales > Cupressaceae > Cryptomeria > Cryptomeria japonica. The sequence continues at coordinate 235,395,481 of NC_081409.1, forward strand.
TTTTGTTATCGATCATTTTTCCAAAACTTTGATTTCCTTGTGTTACCACATCATTTATTCTTCATACCAAGAATGGGTCATAATTTCCTTTTTATGTTGGAGTCCTAGTTCATACCATATTACCTTGGTTCGAGTCTTTAAATGCAGCCTCAAGTCCTTTCTCTAGTCATTTTCGTTCAAGTTTGGACAATTCATTGTACTCCTTGAACGTGTCGAACTGTTCTGAACTAGGTTCAAGATGTTCATTTAGGTTCAATAGGTTCCACAGTGTTCAGAAAAGGTTCTTCGTACTAACATTTTCTCTAAGTTTTTGCAGCGGCTCTTTAATAAAGTTTTTCTTGTTCGATGACATAATATTTGTGTTGAACTTGTTGAACTAAGTTCAAAGGGTTCAAATATGTTCAATGTGTTCAACACGGCAAAGTGGTTGACAGTTTGACGCGGCGTACATCTTGAACTACTTGAACACTCAAGAAGTTGGTTCAAGATGTTCACACAGGTTCAATGCTGGTGGGTCCTACAGTTTCTAATGTTTCGAGAAGTGCATTTATTGCTAAATACGGAGAGGCAGAACCATATTGTAAAGTGATGTCATTCTTTGGTTTTTTCAAAGTAAGTGAACATTGCGGGAATCGGCAGTTTCTTAAAGTAAGCCACCATGCATTCAATGCATGCGTGCGGGGGTCTAATCTATCAATTTGCCGCATTCGGAATGAAATTATGAAATCATTGCATTTAATGTGTCTGCATTATTACCTTTCTTTATAAGGTATGAAAATCATTTGTGCTCTACATTTGCTCTTACTGCTAGATTTGTATTTATATTGTCCCTGGATTGGAGTTTTTCTTGCCGCTAGCCGTCGTCCGGTTATACAGCTGTGAAGGTGAGTTTTTCCTTATTCTCTCCAGTGTTTTCCCTTGCATTTTACCTCATACAGAGGTTTGGTTTCATTGCAATCAAGTTTGGGTTTCTTATTTTGAAATCATGAAGTCCACCCTGCACTTGTTTGGAAACGTCTTTAGCATGGCGTCCACAGAAGCCATAGTTAGTGATACTGACCTCAAGGGTGAGAACCTTGAAGATTTGAAAGAAAGGGTGTTCAGGGGTGTTGATAAGTCTTTCTGTATAGAGATTTTGAGTAGTGGACTTTTAGAAGTTGCAGCCTTTCCTCTGGCAATCCCTTGTCCAGAGCTTGTTCGAGAGTGTATTGCCAGATACGACCCTATATCTGAAACCATCAAAAGGGATAATGACGAAACCCTTCTCGCTATTAACCGCGAAGTGATTGCTTCAGTGTTCAAAATACAAGATTATCAGTTTTCTAATTTCTCCCCTGCTCAGTCAATTAGTGAGTTCAATGCAGATAGAGATGGACACAGGAATAATGTGGTGAAGTACTGGTTGAATGTCCCTCAGACAGGTGGTTCTAGACTGCCTAAAAATCCTAAAAGGAACCACATGTTACTGCATATCCATGATGTAATGCTTCTGTTACATCGAGCCAGAGGTTCTGTTGAAGCTTATAGCTTTGATGACTGGATATATTGCTATGTACAATTAGTTCTGGAAGGAAAACAATATCTGGATTGGGCGGAGTTAATTGTTGATTCGATGAAAGAGCAGTTGAGTCTAGCCAAGCAATTTCAACAAAATTTCTTCATGTCCTCGTATCTTTTGTATTGTCTAGCTTGTGTTAAGGAGTTAACCGGCATACCCAAGCAGCCCGCTGAGGAAGATGTTCCGGTGTATGAGTTTTATCCAATGCTATAAAAGGACAATGCCCTACAAGATTTCAAAAGGGTACATAATGCATTCCTGAGCGATATGTGTCATGAACTGAAAGGTACAAAAGCCAAATGGATTTCAGATGAGGCGCAGGCTTTGATTAAGAAGTTCAGAAGCTTTTACATCGAGTTTCCACGCTTTTGCTATATACGAGTGGGAGGCTTTGAAGAGGAACCCTTCAAGCTTCCGCATTTCTATTTTGATTATTTTGTCCTAGCAGAAGTATGCAGACAACTGAATTTCGTGGTCAAGAAGGCACAGCCAAAGGACAAGTGGGAAGGTCATTTTCCAATACATTTGGGAGTGTTATCCTGTAATTCAATGTCTGATGCACTAAGTATAGGAGCAGACCTTTGAAATTTTAATTTCTCTCTGTATGCTGAAAGAAAAGGGTTTGACAACAAAGGATTTTCTCAGAGCCTTGGTTTAATGCCTTACCGTCCCATGCCATAGTTAGAAGATTTCTAGGAAGACTGTTCAAATGAACTTGAAGTCTTCAAAAGAGAAAATATGAGACTGGTGCTGGAACAGGTTATTTCTCTGCAAATAAAGATAGATATTAAAGGGCTTGAAGAAGATTATCTTAAATTGTCTGAACCAGGGTATTTAGCCCATGCAGAGACTGAAATGCCCCCAATTAATTGTGATGAAGATGAAAATGATGACATTCAATTGAGAACCGAATGAGTTCTCGACAGAACAGTGGCATGGGTGACCATGAAGAAAGCAATGAAGCCAGATCCCAAGCCTCTTTCTATGAGAAGTATGTCTTCACCAAAACATCCTTCTAACAGTGCTTCTGTTCGTCCAGGTAAGGAAATCAAGTCGGCTCAGCCTAGATGCAGACCTAGCCCAACTTTCGATTTTAGTACCCCTCGGCATACTCGATCACGTAGTGTCGCCCAGAAGAGGATGGATCAAGTCAAGGATATGGGAGCCAAAGATGTCGTACTTGAAGCTCAGATCTTTGAAATTGAAGATTTGGATGGTGTTGTTGCTTGTGCTCTAGACTCTCAAATGGTGATTGTGGCAATGACGCCACCCCTAAAAATGATTGAAGGAACTTCTCATTCTGTTGCGACTCCTAAATGGTTAACAACCTTAGTGAACAAGAAAAGGAGCTCTCTTCCTATGACCATTCCAATTCAGAAGATGGTTTCCAAGTACTCTGAGAGGAATCCAAAGCCAAAGAGGTTTAAGACCACCACGCACCTAAACAATGACGAGGAAAGTGGTAAGTGGACGGTGGAAATTGCTTCTTACAAACTAAGGGATGAGAACAAAATGGCTAGTTCTGATGATATTGAAATAACAAAAATAGAATTGGGAAAAATGAGTAGGGATACAAATAACCATTTTTTTTCAAGTGTCAGCGAAGAAGATGCTTACCCGGTCAAAGAAGGATGGACGGGAGAAAAGAGAACTTAAAAGACATATAAGTGTTTTGGCTCAGTTCATCGAGAGCATCAGTTGCCTTGGAGCAATGCCAATATCCCATGCCACTGAGAATTTTGACCCAATTTCTCCAGAAAATAGGAATTTGATGGATCAAGTTCAACGAGCTAAGAGCATCACTGAAGCAGTTGAGAAATGGATTGAACAAGTGATCAAAGATGGTGAGAAATACATTACCGACTCCTGAAAGTTGTGTGATGAGGTATAGGGCCTGATTTCTGAAATTCAAAATCAGCTTGTACCATGGGAGAAAGAAGAGCACAAATGGCAAAATGTCCTCCCTTTGTTTACCAAAATCAAAGAGTACGGAACTACCAAATTTCTCACAGAACATTCAATTAAACTGGTATCTGATGAATGCCAACTTTTCATGCTTAAGAAGACTATCATGTGGCAGGTGCTCACCTTTCAGTCGGTAATTGCGGATGTGAAAACCTCTATCTATGAACTCCAAGATTTGCAGAGCAGTATTGTCAAAGATAATAAAGTGGTTAATCCCAATTACGACTGGGAACTAGGAATCTGTGGGGCAAGTACACAGGAAGCAGTCAAGTCATTCCGGTTGAACATGGAGAAGATCAAAGTTAGGAGTAGTTTCACGCCGGAGGATATAACCAAAGTGGCTAGGATCGAATCAATGGTATTCATTGGGAATGATCAATTGCCGAAGCATTCAGAGAAAATGGTGCAACACAGGTGGAATAAAGAGGTGGCAAAGGCGAAGCTTAATGCAATGAAAATCCCAAGCCAATCAATGATCTAAGAACTCACGGCTGCTCATGATGCTCGCAAAGATGGAGAAGAGGGTGATGATGAGATATAACATAGTGCATCCGCTTCGGGCTTGTTTTCTTTATTTTAAAAACAAAACATTTCTCATAGTTACGCAAAAACTTCGGGACAACTATCCCAATATATTTTCTGTTGGTTTCATAACTGTTTTATCAGGGAGTGATCGAGTTTTCATGGAGACCCCCCCCCCCCCCCCCCCCCCCGTTTAGACTATAAATTAAGTAGAATTGTTGGTAGAAGGGTTAGATTTTTAGTAATTGATTTTACAAAAAAAAACTAGAACGTGTGTTTGTTTTTGTATTTTCTTATTCCTAATCAAAGGAGAGATCAGATGGTTGGAATCTGTGGTGGAAAAAGATTAGCAGATGTATCATTATGTCTTTGATTACATAAAGATATATATATGAAATCTAGTGATATTGTTTTTGGGGGAGAAGAAAGATCTGTGCATTTTGAATCCGAATAGATAACATGTCTTTGCACATGTTTATCTGATCAAGAAACAATATTTGATTATTTCATTGCAATTTTTCATTACTCCTCTAATGTTCTTTCCTTTGAATGTGTTGATTACTCTGGAAAAGATTCATGTTTGTGGGTGCATTCATGTTCTCTGAATCTGTATGTCTTTATTTGGAAGAAGTATATTGAACTTTGTTTCAGTTACTGTAATTATATACTTTGAAAATTAAAAAGATAGTTTCCGTTATTTATGAGATATGAGGAAAGTTATAGCCTTTCATCCAAGAATGATATAGGCAGCCTTATACCCTTTTTGGTTAAAAGCTTTCATTTGGATATAAATATAAAAACAAAAACATACTTTATGAAAATCTAGATAGGGAGCTGTACCTAGGCAAAAATTTAGAGGGATGTGATTGAACAAACGCTGACCCAACTGGTCAGTGAACCATTTGTTCTTAAAAGAAGGTAACAGATTCCTAAAATTAATCATTTAAATGCAAAGAGCAAAATCTATTCACTAATAGATTTTTGGCGACTTTGCTGGGGAGCGAAACCAAAGAGAAAACCAAATTTTTCAATAGACCAGTATGTCATAAACATGGGCCCATAATAAGAAAAAGTGTTTTTGAGTGCAGGAAGATTGTTGAGATTGAGTCTTGATTGAAGTAACCTATTTTAATCATCCTAGATTCTCGTCCATATACTAGAGCACAAAGGAAAGAAGGAGTAATTGATAATTGTTTTGAAGAATTGCAAAATCTGTCATTTGCCCCAAGTTTTACTCCTATAAGGAAGGCCAAAAGCAGACCTTCGTCTCCTGATAGAGTTACTCCTATATCTTCTTCTTCCCCTTGGCAAGCACTAACACTTACTGGAATTCAAGCTCCACCTCTTGTAACCATTCATCTAGTATTCATTATGGCTCAACCCTGGGGTGCGGCTGTTGGACCTCTTGCTCTCGCAGCCCATAATACACTACCAAAAAGAGCAAAGGATGTTTTACCCAAATATAAAGGTGACGGAAAAGTTTCAGTTGAAGAGAATTTGAACTCTTTTAATGTAGCAACGGGAATCCTAGCAGTTCAATATGAGGATGTGGCTGTTAGGTTTTTTGCCCAAACCCTCACTGAAGGGGCAACAGAATGGTTTAGCCAGTTGCAAGCAGGATCCATAACTGACTGGCAAACAATGAAAACCACTTTTGAAAAAAGATTCCAAAGTGTTGATGATGAACACACACTACTGGCTCAACTCACACAAATGAAGAAGGAAATTCATGAGCCGATGAGGGATTATGTAGCAAGATATAATAAGATTATTCACAAAATTCCTCAAGCCAAGAGATCAACTGCAGATAATTAGCAGTGTTTCTTCGTGAGTTCCATGCCACCTGATGTAGGATTTCACCTCAGAAGAAGTAGGCCGACTGACCTAGAAACTACACAAAACGAGGCTATAGAGCTTGAAGATGATCCGATAACAGCTGGCAAATGGAGGAAGGATGTACAAATTTCTCAAGGACAATCTCAGGCTTCTACATCCTCTACCGATCCAGTTGTTCAATGGCTTGTCAATGATATGATTGCTCTAAAGAGGCAAATACCTAAGCCTGGAAACTCTTATCCACAACCTTATCAGGATATAAGCAGGAGAACCTCAAATCAATATAACTATGGAAAACCGTTGCAACTTCCTACAACTCCACAAAGATTATAGATAGAAGCACCTCCTGACAAAGGTGTCATGTGTTCATTTCATCTTACCACTGATCATGATGGGGTTTCATGTCCTAATATGATAAGACATGTTCAGATGCAAAACACAAAGGACGAATTAGGAGAGCTCACTGAAGCAGAAAGAATTCAAGAGGCACCTGGCGACTCTGGAACATTCTACCTCGAATATGAGTCAGATTCAAAAAAGGGTAGTAACATTTTGGCAACTCTTGAAGGCTCTTCATGTGCGATCCTAACAAGGAATCAATGAACCTCCCAGCCTTCTTCTTTTGTGAACCCTTCTGGAAACAATTTCAAAAGCAAAGATCTCTCAGGTAATAGTTTTTCAAAGGTTCCCGAGGTTAAGATTTTGCAAAGGAACCATGAAGATCATAAGAGCTCTTCCTCTTCTTCCTCCTTTGATATCATTGAATTCTGTAAGGCCTGAACCATTCAACTACCTACCATTGAGTACTTAAAGCTTAACCCAAAAGAGTTGGATAAACTGGTCAAATATGTTAAAATGGATTCCTTTTTAGAGTCTCAAGTACATGGGTGTATGGAAAATAGTGATTTAGCTGCTGCCGAAGGGTCTTCATCTATCCCCTGCTCATTAGCTAATCTGGCAGATTCCTGTACTTTTCATGACACAAGGTCTGGGCATGAGGTCGAGATTCCAAAACCTGAACCTTTCTATATTTCCCTTCTCCTAAATGGCCAAAAGTTAAGTAATTGCATAATTGACTCAGGGGCTTCAGACAATATAATGCCTTCTTCTATGGCTAAATCTTTAGGTTTAACCCTTACTAAAACGTTTGGAAGATGCTTTTCAATGGATGGAAAACAGGTTCCTCTTATTGGTCAGGTAAAGGATGTCTAGGCAATGCTGGCAGCATGCCCAAACAAAAGAGTAAGATTAACTATACTGGTCACTGATATTCCGACGAGTTATGGAATGCTTCTAAGTAGGACGTTTTGCAAGGACCTTGGAGGCAAAATCAAAATGGATTGGTCTGAAGCTGTTATTCCCCTTGGAAATCAGAAAATCAAGCTTGAACCTGAACCCAAGAATAAGTATACTGTATTCCCTCAGATAACCCGAAAGCTCAGATTCTATTTCAGGAATGTGAGTTTGGAAACTATCTTGTCCTTGCACCTGGTGAAAAGAAAACGGATAAGACAGTTGATGAACTTGGTGGACTATGGTAGATGGAGTTTGATGGAAGCTGCGCTAACTCTGGTTCTAGAGCAGGGGTGGTTTTGTTGTCACCAACTTGTAATATTTTCCCCTTTTCCTTCAAGTTGGATTTTAGAAACACTAATAATACTGCTGAATATGAGGCACTGTTATTGGGATTAAGTGAGGCTAAATGTAAAGGAATTAAGTTGCTTAAAGTCAAAGGTGATGCAGAGTTAATTGTTAGGCAGGTGAGGAATGTTTATACAGTTAAGAATGATAGGTTGAGGCATTACAGGAATAGAGTTTGGGATGAGATAGAATTCTTTGATGCCTTCTCGATTGAAGCAATCCCGAGGGAACAAAATAGTAGGGCAGATTCATTGGCCGTGTCTGCCTCACTTTTATTACCACATCCAGATTTTAAAGATAACTCATATAGGATTGAAATGATCTAGAGGCCCAATGTTCCCGATAATGTAGATCATTGGCAGGTTTTTGATGCAGATGCACAGATCAAAGATTTCCTAGAATGTGCTCAATCATTTTCTCAGTCATATTTTGAAGGCTCTGAGAGTGTTTGCAAAGAGTTTAGTCCAAACCCAGAGGTAGATCCTACAAATAGCTTTATTCAGCTCAAAGGTAATAGAATTCCTAGGGGGTTAGTGACTTTGGAGAGATTTTTCACCAGAGATGACGCATTCATAGGTAATAAAGTTCCCAAGGATGATGGGAAAGGAAAATGTGAGAAAATAAACTTGGGAGATGAAGCTAATCCAAAAGAAGTGACAATCAGCCGGTGTTGTTCTGCAGAGGAAAAGAGAACACATGGTACACTGCTTAAGGAGTATATTGATGTTTTTGCTTGGTCTTATGATGATCTGAAGGAGTTTAGAAATGGACATTTTCAACATCAGATTCCGTTGAAGCCAGGCGTCTCTCCTTTTAGGCAAAAATTAAGGAACTTTAATCCCATCATGGCGGATGCAATTTCTAAGGAAGTTGAGAAAATGCTTAAGGCCCGAATCATATATCCAATTCACCATTCCACCTGGGTAGCTAATATTGTACCAGTAAGAAAGAAAAATGGGGAGATTTGTATCTGTGTTGATTTTTGAAATTTGAATCAAGCAAGCCTGAAGGACAACTACGCCTTACCAAATATGGATCACATATTACAAACAGTGTCTGGGTCGGAGATGATGTTGATGTTGGATGGTTTTTCTGGTTATAACCAGATATCTATAGCAGAACATGAGCAGCACAAGACAACATTCATCACTCCATGGGGAACATTCGCATACAACCGTATGCCTTTTGGTTTAATAAATGTCGTAGCCACTTTTCAAAGGGCTATGGATTCCTCTTTCAAGGATTTTCAAGATAGAATAATTGTAGTTTATTTGGATGACCTCACGGTGTTTTTAAAAAAAAGGACAGATCATTTTCGGGATTTGAGTGTAGTATTACAGCGTTGTCGTGAACACGGGATTTCTCTGAATCCTAAGAAATCAATTTTTTGCATCACTGAGGGCAAATTGTTAGGACATATTGTCTCAAAAGAGGGAGTCAAGATTGATCCCGATAAGGTTAATGCAATTCAATGTATCAGTTTACCCTCTAGCTGAACTGGAGTAAGATCGTTCTTTGGTCAAGTGAATTTCCTGACGAGATTTGTTCCAGAATTTGCTGAGACCACAAAACATATTGTTGGTTTGCTAAGTGAGCAACATCCTTTCAAGTGGATCGAAGAAGCCAAAAATGCTTTCGAGAGAATTAAAGGATTAGTTGCAAATGCGCCCACTCTTGTTAACCTAGATTTCATGAAGGATTTCATTCTGTATTGTTACGCATCAGACCATACTATGTCTGGAATTCTGTTGTAGTTGGATGAACATGGGGCTGAAATGCCTATAGCATTCATGAGTACTCAGCTCAAGAAGCATGAGCTCAAATATTCACCTATGGAGAAACATGCATATGCTGTTGTAAAAGCCATGAAACAGTTTCGATATTATATCCTGCATTCTCACTCTGTGGTTTTTGTTCCAGATTCAACCGTGAAAAGCATTTTGACTCAACAGGAGGTTGGACTAAATAAGCGAGCAACATGGGTGACGAAAATTCAAGAGTATGACTTAGATATTCGCCCAACGAAGATAATTAAAGGGCAGGGCTTATGCAAGCTGATAGCGGAAAATGAGGTGGAAACTGAAGCGGAGTTACCATTAACTCTTTTTGTTGGATTGCAGGATACTTGGTTCTCTAATGTGGCCTACTATTTAACTTATGGCAGTTGCCCAAATCATCTGTCGGTTAAAGAACAGAGGAATTTAAAATTAAAGGCTGCAAAGTATGTAATTTGGCAAGATGTTCTATACAAAAAAGGGTTAGATGGAACGTACCTAAGGTGTGTAGATAAACCTCAACAGCAAAAGCTCCTGGAAGCTTATCATGGAGACATTTGTGGTGGACACTTTTCATCATCTGTTACTGCTTTCAAAATTCTAAGAAATTGTTTTTATTGGCCCGGCATGTTTCGAGATGCCTATATTCACGTAAAAGAATGCGAAAAATGTCAATTGTTTTCTAGGAAGCCACATTTAGCAGCACTGCCTCTAAGGCCTATAGTGATGGATGAACCTTTCACACAGTGGGGCATTGATTTCATAGGCCCAATAAACCCTCATTCCAGTGTGGGTCACATGTATATTTTGATAGCTACTAACTACTTTACAAAGTGGGTAGAAGCCATTCCCACCAAAAAGGCCAACTCAGAGATTGTATGTAATTTTCTCATGGATTACATCCTAGTTCATTTTGGGGTACCCCAGAAAATTGTGACAGATAATGCATCATATTTCTCCTCTGAAGAGTTGACCGTGTTTTGCTATGATCATCAAATTTCACTCTCACATTCTTCTGATTATTTTCCACAGGGCAATGGTTTGGCCGAATCTAGCAATAAGAATTTGATAGTCATCATGAAGAAGCTAGTTGACGAGAATGCTAGGAATTGGCATAAGAAGTTATATGAAGCTTTATGGGTGGACAGGACCACACCCAAGAGGGCTATTGGGATGGCACCTTTTGAACTTGTGTATGTTGTAGGAGCGAAACTTTCTTTGCCACTAGAATTATTAGCAACCAAGCTGCAAACAGTAGTGGAAGATTCCTTCTTTCAAAATGCTTTGGAGAAAAGAATCATGTATCTAACAAAGTTAGAAGAAGAGAGAGAATTTCTGGTGGATAGGATTTCAGAGCATCAGAACCGAGTAAAGAGGATTTTTGACATGCGAGCTCGACCAAGAGGTTTCGTAGTAGGAGATGAGGTGCTACTATGGGACAAAAGGAAAGAGTCCAAAGGTGCTCACAGCAAGTTTGATTCATTGTGGAAAGGTCCTTTTAGAATTTGTGAAGTAGTAGGACAAAATGCATTCAGACTCAGCTATGCTGATGGAACGATCATGCCTTATACGTACAATGGGCAAGATCTCAAGCTCTATAAATTGTAAGTCCAGTGTTTGAGTCACTTGTACATAGTAGTCTAGGTATTTTTGGTTGTGCTTTTAACCCTTTCCCCATTGTTTTATGTTTTGCGAAACCAGAGTCTGTGAGTTCTTTTCATTTTGCTTTGAAAAATAGAATCCCCAGTCAGAGCCAATGTTACCACATCATTTATTCTTCATACCGAGAATGGGTCATAATTTCCTTTTTATGTTGGAGTCCTAGTTCATACCATATTACCTTGGTTCGAGTCTTTAAATGCGGCCTCAAGTCCTTTCTCTAGTCATTTTCATTCAAGTTTAGACAATTCATTGTACTCCTTGAACGCGTCGAACCGTTCTGAACTAGGTTCAAGATGCTCATTTAGGTTCAATAGGTTCCGCAGTGTTCAAAAAAGGTTCTTCGTACTAACATTTTCTCTAAGTTTTTGCAGCGGCTCTTTAATAAAGTTTTTCTTGTTTGGTGACATAATATTTGTGTTGAACTTGTTGAACTAAGTTCAAAGGGTTCAAATATGTTCAATGTGTTCAACATGGTAAAGTGGTCAACAGTTTGACGCGGCGTACATCTTGAACTACTTGAACACACAAGAAGTTGGTTCAAGATGTTCACACAGGTTTGATGCTGGTGGGTCCCATAGTTTCTAATGTTTCGAGAAGTGCATTTATTGCTAAATATGGAGAGGCAGAACCATATTGTAAAGTGATGTCATTCTTTGGTTTTTTCAAAGTAAGTGAACGTTGCGAGAACTGGTAGTTTCTTAAAGTACGCCGCCATGCATTCAATGCATGCGTGCGGGGGTCTAATCTATCAATTTGCCGTGTTCAGAATGAAATTGTGAAATCATTGCATTTAATGTGTCTACATTATTACCTTTCTTTATAAGGTATGAAATCATTTGTGTTCTACGTTTGCTCTTGCTGCTAGATTTGTGTTTATATTGTCCCTGAATAGGAGTTTTTATTGCCGCTAACCGTCGTCCGGTTATACAACTATGAAGGTGAGTTTTTCCTTATTCTCTCCAGTGTTTTCCCTTGCATTTTACCTCATACAGAGGTTTGGTTTCATTGCAATCAAGTTTGGGTTTCTTGTTTTGAAATCATGAAATCCACCCTGCACTTGTTTGGAAACGTCTTTAGCATGGCATCCACAAAAGCCATAGTTAGTGATACTGACCTCAAGGGTGAGAACCTTGAAGATTTGAAAGAAAGGGTGTTTAGGGGTGTTGATAAGTCTTTCTGTATAGAGATTTTGAGTAGTGGACTTTTAGAAGCTGCAACCTTTCCTCCGGCAATCCCTTGTCCAGAGCTTGTTCGGGAGTGTATTGCCAGATACGACCCTGTATCTGAAACCATCAAAAGGGATAACGGGGAAACCCTTCTTGCCATTAACCGCAAAGTGATTGCTTCAGTGTTCAAAATACCAGATTATCAGTTTTCTAATTTCTCCCCTGCTCAGTCAATTAGCGAGTTCAATGCGGATAGAGCTGGACATAGGAATAATGTGGCAAAGTACTGGTTGAAAGTCCCTCAGAGAGGTGCTTCTAGACTGCCTAAAAATCCTAACAAGAACCACATGTCGCCGCATATCCACAATGTAATGCTTCTGTTACATCGAGCCAGAGGTTCTACCAAAGCTTATAGCTTTGATGATTGGATATATTGCTATGTACAATTAGTTTTGGAAGGAAAACAATATCTGGATTGGGCAGAGTTCATTGCTGATTCGATGAAAGAGCAGTTGAGTCTAGCCAAGCAATTTCAACAAAATTTCTTCATGTCCTTGTATCTTTTGTATTGTCTAGCCTGTGTTAAGGAGTTAACTAGCATACCCAAGCAGCCTGCTGAGGAAGATGTTCTGGTGTATGAGTTTTATCCAATGCTACAAAAGGACAATGCCCTACAAGATTTCAAAAGGGTACATAATGTATTCCTGGGCGATATGTGTCATGAACTGAAAGGTACAAAAGCCAAATGGATTTTAGATGAGGCGCAGGCTTTGATTAAGAAGTTCGGAAGCTTTTACATCCAGTTTCCATGCTTTTGCTATATATGAGTGGGAGGCTTTGAAGAGGAACCCTTCAAGCTTCCGCATTTCTATTTTGATTGTTTTGTCCTAGCAGAAGTATGTAGACAACTGACTTCCGTGGTCAGGAAGGTACAGCCAAAGGACAAGTGGGAAGGTCATTTTCCAATACATTTGGGAGTGTTATCCTGTAATTCAATGTCTGATGCACTAAGTATAGGAGCAGACCTTTGAAATTTTAATTTCTCTCTGTATCCTGAAAGAAAAGGGTTTGACAACAAAGGATTTTCTCGAAGCCTTGGTTTAATGCCTTACCTTCCCATGCCACAGTTAGAAGATTTCTGGGAAGACTGTTCAGATGAACTTGAAGTCTTCAAAAGAGAAAATATGAGACTAGTAATAGAACAGGTTATTTCTCTGCAAATAAAGATAGATAATAAAGGGCTTGAAGAAGATTATCTTGAACTGTTTGAACTAGGGTATTTAGCCCATGCAGAGACTAAAATGCCCCCAATTAATTGGGATGAAGATGAAAATGATGACATTCAATCGAGAACCAAATGAGTTCTAGACATAACAGTGGCATGGGTGACCAAGAAGAAAGCAATGAAGCCAGGCGCCAAGCCTCTTTCTACGAGAAGTATGTCTTCACCAAAATGTCCTTCTAACAGTGCTCCTATTCGTGCAGGTAAGGAAATCAAGTCGGCTCAGCCTAGAAGCAGACCTAGCCCAACTTTGGATTTCAGTACCCCTTGGAATACTCGATCATGTAGTGTCACCCAGAAGAGGATGGATCAGGTCAAGGATATGGGAGCCAAAGATATCGTAATTGAAGCTCAGATCTTTGAAATTGAAGATTTGGATGGTGAAGTTGCTTGTGCTCTAGACTCTCAAACGGTGACTGTGGCAATAACGCCACCCCCAAAAATGATTGAAGGAACTTCTCATTCTACTGTGACTCCTAAATGGTTAACAACCTCAGTGAACAAGAAAAGGAGCTCTCTTCCTGTGACCATTCCAATTCAAGAGATGGTTGCCAAGTACTCTGAGAAGAATCCAAAGCCAAAGAGGTTCAAGACCACCACACACCTAAACAATGATGAGGAAACTGGTAAGTGGACAGCGTAAATTGCTTCTTACAAACTGAGGGATGAGAACAAAGAGGTTGGTTCTGATGATATTGAAATAACAAAAATAGAATTGGGAAAGATGAGCAGGGATACAGATAACCATTTTTTTTCAAGTGTCAGCGAAGAAGATGCTTACCTGGTCAGAGAAGGATGGACGGGAGAAAAGAGAACTTAAAAGACATATAAGTGTTTTGGCTCAGTTCATCGAGAGCATCGGTTGCCTTGGAGCAATGCCAATATCCCATGCCACTGAGAATTTTGACCCAACTTCTCCGGAAAATAGGAAGTTGATGGATCAAGTTCAACGAGCTAAGAGCATCACTGAAGCAGTTGAAAAATGGATTGAACAAGTGATCAAAGATGGTGAGAAATACATTACCGACTCTCGGAAGTTGTGTGATGAGGTACAGGGCCTGATTTCTGAAATTCAAAATCAGCTTGTACCATGGGAGAAAGAAGAGCACAAATGGCAAAATGTCCTCCCTCTGTTTACCAAAATCGAAGAGTACGGAACTACTAGATTTCTCACAAAACATTCAATTAAGCTGGTATCTGATGAATGCCAACTTTTTGTGCTTAAGAAGACTATCATGTGGTGGGTGCTCACCTTTCAGTCAGTAATTGTGGGTGTGAAAACCTCCGTCTATGAACTCTAGGATTTGCAGAGCAGTATTGTCAAAGATAATAAAGTGGTTAATCTCGATTACGACTGGGAACTAGGAATCTGTGGGGCAAGTACACAGGAAGCAGTCAAGTCGTTTCGGTTGAACATGGAGATCAAAGTTAGGAGTAGTTTCACGCCGGAGGATATAACCAAAGTGGCTAAGATCGAATCAATGGTATTCATTGGGAATGATCAATTGCCAAAGCATTCATAGAAAATGGTGCAACACAGGTGGAATAAAGGGGTGGCAAAGGTGAAGCTTAATGCAATGAAAATCCCAAGCCAATCAATGATCTAAGAAGTCACGGCTTCTCATGATGCTCGTGAAGATGGAGAAGAGGGTGATGATGAGATATAACATAGTGCAACTGCTTTGGGCTTGTTTTCTTTATTTTAAAAACAAAACATTTCTCATAGTTATGCAAAAACTTCGGGACAACTTTCCCAATATATTTTCTGTTGGTTTCATAGCTGTTTTATCAGGGAGTGGTCAATTTTTCAAGGAGACCCCGCCCCCCCGTTTAGACTATAAATTAAGTAGAATCGATGGTAGAAGGGTTAGATTTTTAGTAACTGATTTTACAAAAAAAACTGGAAGGTGTGTTTGTTTTTGTGTTTTCTTATTCCTAATCAAAGGAGAGATCAGATGGTTGAAATCTGTGGTGGAAAAAGATTAGCAGATGTATCATTATGTCTTTGATTACATAAAGATATATATATGAAATCTGGTGATATTGTTTTTGGGGGAGAAGAAAGATCTGTGCATTTTGAATCCGAATAGATAACATGTCTTTGCACATGTTTATCCGATCAAGAAATAGTATTTGATTATTTCATTGCAGTTTTTCATTATTCCTCTGATGTTCTTTCCTTTGAATGTGTTGATTACTCTGGAAAAGATTCATGTTTGTGGGTGCATTCATGTTCTCTGAATCTGTACATCTTTATTTGGAAGAAGTATATTGAACTTTGTTTCAGTTACTGTAATTACATACTTTGAAAATTAAAAAGATAGTTTTCGTTATTTATGAGATATGAGGAAAGTTATAGCCTTTCATCCAAGAATGATATAGGTAGCCTTATACACTTTCTAGTTAATAGCTTTCATTTGGAAATAAATATAAAAACAAAAACATACTTTATGAAAATCTAGATAGGGATCTGTACCTAGGCAAAAATTCAGAGGGAGGTGATTGAACAAACACCGACCCAACTGTTCAGTGAACCATTTATTCTTAAAAGAAGGTAACAGAGTCCTAAAATTAATCATTTAAACGCAAAGAGCAAAATCTGTTCACTAACACCTTGTAGTTTTAAGTAATAACTCATTCGATCATTTAAGTTGTTGATGAATATGTCCATTTTTTCGTATTTTGGCACTATATGAGGATATTGCAAAGATAACCATCTCCATCATTGTAAAAATGTCATGAAAGGTTCTCCACTCTTTGTTTGGCATTACATAGGTCTAGCATTGTTACTTCATGTTGTATGTTGTAAGAGTATTGTGAAACAAACTTATTCATCAATTCTGAAAATGATCTGATTCCAGGTGTAAGTTTGGAGAACCATTCCATAGCTAGTCCAGTTAAGATTTTTGGAAATAATCTCATTAAGTAGGTATCCTCATGCACAAATTCCATACTGATTGTGCAAAATTCTCGTATATGATCTTGAGGGTCAGTGCTTCCATCATATTTTTTATATCTAGGAGTTTCAAAACCTATAGGAAATGGTATCATGTTTAGGTTTCTGTTGAATGGATAAGGATAAATTTCTTGTAGTGAGTATCGTCTAACATTTCCTCTTTGCATATCTTGAATTTATGTTTGCAGTGTTTGTAGTTGTTGTGTGAGAGTTGTGATAGGATTATCAAAATGATTTGTTCTTATATGACCCGGATTTTGTATTCTAGGAGGATCTGGATCTCCTCTGGTGTCATCTCTCTTGTATCTTCATTGGATTGAATGTTATTCAAAATTTCCACTTCATCTCTTTTGGGTATGTAAGTTTTCTTCAATGGTTCTGGTGTTGTTAGGAATTTATTTGTCATTCACGTGGAGACCAAAAATATCTTCATATTATTCATTATTAGGGGGAGGGTCACTTTTCTTTTGTGTTAATTTGTTCACATCAAAATCTTGGGGGAGTGTAGCACCAAATTTGGCTAACATTAGGAAGTATTTTTCTTTTTCTTCCTCTAATAATTTCTACATAAATTTGTTGAATCGAGGATCTTTCTTGATGTCTCTGATATTTTGTTCTGTTATTTCTCCTTCAACTTGTATTTCCTCTTCATGTTCCATCATTATATGCTCTTCAGTTGTTTCCAATGTTTCAATTTCCATCTTTGTGATCCTTCGTCTCCTAGCTCTAGCTAGAATGGGCATACACGTGTTATTTTGCTAGGATTCAATTGTCCAAAAGTTTGTTTTGATAAATGATCAATTGTAAAGGTAAATGTGATAGCGTGATATGATGCAAAAAGATGGTTCAAGTGTTTAAAAGTTTGCATGTTTTTTGATCTTCGATTTTGGAGTGCAATGATGGTGATTTCATAAGAACCAAGTCCAGGAGGAACGATATATCCTACGATGTGGGATGAGATTATCCTGACCAAACGTTTTAGTTTTATGATAGAAGATAATAGATTTTGATGAGAAACTATGTTTGAGTGATTAGTTTACCAAAGAGGGTGATAATGCACTTTGAGATGTTTAGATCTTGAACTTGTTGAGGGTGAGAACTTGAAAATCTTGAGGTGTTCATGTTCTAAAGTCTGATTTTGATGGATGATAACTTGACCAAGCAAACTAAGAAGACAATTTAAGCATAGAATGATAGTAATTGATGCTTATGAATACTACAAATTGATCAAGCAGAATGACAGACCTGAAAAATTCATGCAAAGCAGCAGTTATGGACTGGTAAACACAAAGACTCATACGACAATACTTCATTAACCATACGACAAAAGATACAACACTAGATGACAAATCAGAAATTTCCTTTGAAAAAATAGAGACTCGTACGACAATATTTTATGAACCATACGATAAAACATAATCCTCATACGAAAAATCACCTAACTCGTACAACAAAGAACAGGACAATGAAAAATATGTTTGTTTTGTTGAATTTGATTATTGAATTTTGGAATTTTTCTTATGTTTTCCCATTTTAGATGTCTGATTTTTTCAATTTAGGGATGAATACACATCAGCCACACGATATGATAAGTGACTCCAATCAAGCTAAACCCTACAAAAGTTGGCTGAGAATGAAAACCTTTGCTTGCTGACTTAGGTACACACCCAATAGCTAATCAAAATACAGCCACTAAGCATCACGCAACGGATTCTCAACGCCGTATTATCCGACTCCAAACGCTAATAGGGGCACGATATGGTAAGTATCTTGGGAGAGTTACTATCTCTCTTGCACAAAGATTATCACCTTTTCGGAGGTGAATCTGGTAGCTTCTATTTTAACCGGAACTAGTAAGGGATTTGTTCAGCGTGTCGGGGTATAAACTCAATTAAGAGCTCTCCCAGCCTTGAAAGCCAAGGTTTGATATACCCAAAGGTACAAAGGAGAGCGATTCCCGAGCATTGTCATTGACTTGATTTTCATCAAATCACATTTATTTTATAGTGGGTTGGATTACTTGGCATTAACCATTCCCACTTAGGTCGTTCCCCTCACACTGACCATAATGGCTTTAAGAGTTTTTAGCTCCTCAGGAGGGCAGACCTGCGAAAGAAATGCACTAATAAAAGTAGAAGATGAGTCTAGCTTTCTAATCACCTAAGAAAGGTGAGAGCATACTCACCTATCATCAAAAACACAAAATACATGATTGTTAATTTTTATCCAAAAACACAAGTGTGCCTAGAGAACTTTAATGAATACACAAAGTTTAGTCGAATTCATAGGTAACCTGCAAAATAAATCTGTTAGTAGTCATTGATTGGTTTTTGAATTTAGTCTTTGACAAGCATATCTTCATCAATCGTTCTGTAGAAAAGAGTTAGACTGCCAAAAATCTCATAAACAGAACAAAGTTAGCATTAGTCATAATCAAACTGAAGTATGAAACCTGAAATGCAATCTTCTCTCATAACACAGAAGCATAATTTCATACGAAAAACTTTACCTGATCGTACGAGCCACTTTCTGATCCTGTACGAGTCAAGATGAGAGATCATACGACACTGTAATTATCCTAAAGGATCGTACGACATAGGATCTCTTGTCATTTCAGCTCATAAAGCATGTCGTACTAGGCCAAAAATGAGTTCGTACGACATTGTGATTCAAACCCGACAGAGATGAATGTTGATGAAGCTTAAGAGGCCAAAAATGATAATTTTGGCCCCAGGGTGGGCACCAAAATGTCGTGCCTGTGAAGTGTATACATGTTCCTACAACACAAAATACTCAATAGATCATTACAAGCATGGTTAATGAATTTAAAGCAAAGAAAGATAAACCATAGCTAAGTGATATATCACCTCCTAGTAAATGCGAGTATGAATTTTTCTCTCGGATCTAATTATGCAAATTATAGTGACTTGACTACACTTAAATGGAGGATTTAAATGATAAATGATGCATTTAAGCTAGAAATGATGAGATTAAGCTACATGATTCTATGAGTATGCTAGAAAATAAGCTAGATTTAAGCTAAAATTGAACATGATAACAATGCTAAAATGATATTGCTAAGAGCTATATGACTATAGTAACAATGCTTGAATGCAAATGAGATGGGATGATTATTGCTCCAAAATGGGGTCTATTTATAGGATTTCCAAGGCCAGGGGTGAGGTGGCAGGAATCAATGATCAAGATTAAGTCTGAATATATCAATGGTTCAATTGGATGTGATTGACAAAGAGGTTGGATTAAAGGGAACATTTGGAGGTTGGTAGGAAAAGGAGTTTGATGAAAGGGGACAATGTCATCTCCATGGTGACAAGTGTCAAGAAGCTTCTAGAAAGGTTGGATAAAAGGGAACATGTGCCACCTCTATGGTGACAAGTGTCAAGAGGCTTCTAGAAGAGGTTGGATTAAAGGGAATGTTTAGTGACACGTGTCACAAAGATTTGCTCATGAGAGGGCAAAGTGTTCAAGGAAAGGGGACATGGCGGTTAGGATGGGGTTAATTAAACCCAAGGTTAGATGGAATGGGTTAGGTTAGGTGGTTAGAAGTTAGGAGAATTTGAATTTAGAAATTCAAATAATAGGAAAAGGCTAATTATTTTAAACAACTCATTAATTGATTTGTTTTAATTAATTAAAGGATTTAGAAGAAATGAATTTGATGGGGGGGATTAATTAATTTGAATTAATTAATTAAAGGGGATTATGAAAATGAACCTATTAAATAAATCCTTAGACTTATTAATAAGTAGATGAAAGGGGGAATTTAATCAAATTGCTTAGTGAATTCAATTAAATTGGGAAGGGGGGTTAATTAACTAATTGCTTATTTAATTAATTATCTTCAGCCCATTTTTAGGTGTATACAGCATGCACGTAAGCATTGTCATGTTGTCTATGTCAGTGTTCTCTCGCACAACAATTTTTCTTTGTTTGACTCGAGACGTGTGAAGGTTGGGGATCAATCAACATAGGCTTATTTTGTTCCCTTGTTGGGGGCGAACAAAAGAAACCTCACTAGGTTGAGAGATACAAGATGTTGGGCGTTTTCATTTATATGATGTAGGGTGTGGAACCGTGAAACCACAACATATAGAGGAGGTTCATAGAAGGAGTAGGAAGAAGTCCTTGTCCAGGATGATGAGGAATATCCTTAGGTGAAGAGTTTTTTAGATATGCTCAAGTTTGATATCATATCTCTTTTCCATTTTTGATAGGATAATAAAAGAGCATCATTTTGAGGTTGTAAAGCTTTAGGTTATTTAGGCCAAAAGAGATCAAGTGTGAAATTTCCACATCTTGTTGTGAGTTGGTAAAGGCTATGATTGATCATGATAATTTTCCCATTATGAGGGAAATTTAAACACTTATGGATGGTATAAGGGATAACTCGCATGAAAGAGATCCAAGGATGTTACAATTTCACACAAAATTAATTAGAGGTAGGGATGATAGCAAAGGTAACATCTAAGAACTTTGTACCAACCTCAATGAAAATAGTGGTAGAACCTATAGTAGGACAAGTGAAACCATCATGGACCTTAATCATAATATCAAATTTGTCATATGTTACTTGGTGAAACTGTTGAACAAAAAGATGTTCTTTAGTAATAACATTTACCATACAGGATCAATGAGCACTCCACATGAGAGCCTCCCTTTAATCTTCACAATAATGTATAATGGTATATTAGGTGCCTTAATAGTCTCCCTAGAGTCAAAGGAGACACAAGGTTTAGGCTTTGGTTTGGTTTTTTTCAATAAGGTTGACAACATTGTTAGATTCCATTCCTAAGTCATTATAAGTAGATATACTTGTGTTTTAGACTCAACCACATTAGCAGAATGAGAAGGCAAAGGATCAGTGAAGATTTACAAATTTTAATTAAGAGGTGCTACAAACTTGTTTCCTTTATCATTCACACCTACCATGGATATGATATTCAAATCAATAAGATCTTGAAAATCTTAATTCTCAAATTGTAACATTTTTTTGTATCATGACCCACTTGACAATGATATTGAGAAAAGTCTTTATGGTCAAAATAAGGTGGTAGAGGCTTAGAGGTGTCTATAGGTTTGATGGGAGGAATTTTCAACACTTAGCATTCATCAATCAAAGCATTATACTGTGTAAAGATTCAAAAAGAGGAGTTAATTCTTTTCTAAAGTATTTTGATAAAGGGGCCACACATGGTGTTGTGGCTGTCACTTGTGTGTTTATATGATTGGAGAGTTATCATTGATTTGATGAATCCTTTATTTTATATTTGAAACTTGTTGAATGATTTTTAAACTCTCTTTTTCTTATCAACTGGAGACATTCAAGAAGAGGATTCAAATTGGCTCACTTGAAGCCGATACTTATGGAACAATGCACACAATTGTGTGAAAGATGTAAATTCAAAAAAGAAAATATTATCTCTAATATCCTTTTGCAAATTAGAAATAAAAATTCTTTGAACATCACCATTAGGAACAAGATAATCAATTTGTGAATGCAAATGTTTACATCTACCAATGAAATCGATCACTTTTTATTTAACTTCTTGCTTACAATGAATCAAATTAGTCAAAGTAATTTGGGGACCAATGTTATTTTGAAATAGTTGAATGAATGCATTAGCCAATTGGGAAAATAAAGTGATAGAATAAGGAGGCAAAGAGAAATACCATTGCAAAGTTTTATCTCTAAAAGTGTGAGAAAATATTTTTGCCATGAGTTTATGATCATGACAGAAATCACTACACAAGGTTTGGAATGTCTTCACATGAGTCAAGGGGTCACCTTTTTAAGTATATAACTCCAATTAGGGAATTTCTACATTATTAAGAGAAATCGAGCGAACTACATCATCAGATAGTGGGATAGGTACATCATATGTGGGGACATTGAACTTATATTGGGTTAAAAAAACTAATTATAGTTGTAAGGATGAGACAATTTGAGCTAGGTTATTGATAGGGGCTTCAATGGATGAGTTGGAATTGGACATGTTGGATTGTGATATAGTGTAATGTTGTGATAGGTAGGTGGAGGTTGAGAATAAGGAGGTGGAATAATAAGGAGGTCGAATAGTATGGTATGTTGGTAAAGGTGATGATTTGGAAACAAATGGAAGGCTAACATAAGGAGTTATGTAAGAATATTTCTTAATAGGATTTCCCCCATGACTAACATGAGTAGGATTAAAATTTTGTGTAGAAGTAGTCATCATAAAATATGTATATGTAGACACATTAGGTGTTGGTTCCCCAAAACAACACACAGTTTTCACTGCAAGAGGGCATAAACCAAGTTGATTCTTCAAATTATCTATGGAGAAGCCCAACTCCAACTATCAATATCTTTAAGAACTTGGACCAACATATGACAAGGATTCTAATAAGATCCTTCTACACTTTGGGCTCTGCAAGACCTGGGAGGGTGATCCCTTAGTGAATCAGTGATCTCTACACCATACTCACAATCTTCACCAAAACTAAGCATATAATCTCATATAAAGGCTCAACAAAGAGAGAGAATGCTCAAGAATGGTGAGTTCTTCAATGATCCTCAACCCATTGGAGCATGAGATGGATAGAACATGAGAAAACACACATAAAATAAAGAGATATTATGATATTCAACAAATTATAGCAAGTTGTCAGTGACTATGAACACAAAACTAACATTAAAGACATTTACAAGATGTGATCAATGCTTCACTCCATTGGGCGCCTAAATTTATATGATATAAAATGAAAATATGACTGAATTTTATCTAATAGTATTGAATCTACGATAATATTGCCTTACAATATGTCTCATTTTCAATCCCAACCCAAACTACATATTGAAATCCCTGCATAAGCCATTGAAAGTGAAAAAGGGGGCTCCCAGAGGAATGTAATAAAAGGGGAAGGCATCGTAGCTTCTATGCAGTTGCAAAACTAATTGGTTGTTGCCCCTTACCCAAGATTGTCCTACTCCTATCCCTCTATGAGATCCTTCCCACAACCCCTTACCAACTAATGGCAAAGGAGAAGTAGAGGATGTGTCATGAGAGGCTTCTTTAGATGAGAAATGAATTTCAATCCTCCACTGACTATCCTCCCAAAATTCAAGGCTCCATTGACTATAAGCATACTTACTCAAAAAAGAGGACTCCCATCCGGTATCACAGAGTTCACTCCTTGCATGATATTTCTCAAACATCTTCCTTATCTTTAATGAAACTTATCCTACCCACTAAACCACCACCTTGTTGTATTTAAAATAAAAGTACACTTGTTTTGGCGGTGCTCGTTCATGTGAAAACTCGTCATTCTAATGCTTTCTACTCATCCTGTCAGCTATGGACTTGGGATATCATGTCTATCAAATCAACAATACCGTCACATTTAAGCTATCATTCCACCACCTTATGTCAAGGCTCACCTTACATGAATGATTTTGTTTTGATTTTATTGTTCCTTGACTGCAAAATTCTAGTTTCAGAACCCCTTTTCAGACACTAGGTCATTATCTTTTGAATTATTCTTAGAGATACTTCCTTTATTTTACCTTACTGAGAATCCTTGACAACATGCATCCTTTGATTTTGTTGACAAGTCCCTATTCATTCTATTTCCAACTCAGAAATAATCCTTATCCTTATCCTTTAAAACTTTGGCTTCTTGTTGTCGTTGCAATGAGGTTTGCTGAGATGGCATTTTTGGTACAGTCAATTTTTCTTTCCAATTCTACTCGACTCAACAAAAACCCTCAGAATGGGCCTTTTGAAAATTAGTTGCCATCCATGTGTCTCAACTTGTCTTCATTCATCCTATGTTGAGAGGCTTACATTTTGTTTGCCTTTATTTTCCCGCACAGGTGATAAGAAAATGACTTCAATCACCCTTTTAAAATACATTTTGAATTTCCACCATAGAACTTATCCAGCCTGGCATATCACACGATCACCATCAGTCCATCTGACATTGACCTTCCAATGTGGTAGGTGGGTCTGTCAAAATCCTGACTAAGCATCGCCAAGTCGCCTTCCAACTCAATTCTATCAGCGGCCCCATCATCTGACTTACTTCGGCCTTCCTTGGAACCCCCGTGCATCTTCGACCGCAAGGTTACAAGGGCCATTGGATTTTCTCAATCTTTACTCTGATTCCATGGTAACCACCAAATTTAATCGATTAATAATCGAGTATCTTTTTTACCCTGATTAAAAGATCTTCATCCATTCAAGCACGTGTAGATAACGAAAACTTTTAGTAGCCTGATAGTTATCATAAATTCTATGGTTGTAATAACAAGGCTTAGGAAAATCAACAAGGTGTTGGAAGAAATAATAAAGGGGGGCCCGACCATGGGCCAATAAAACATTAGCGCACAAGACTTAGGACAACATTAAAAGGGTTGACCGAAACAACATAATGCCTAGGGAAAAACATGGCCCCACCAATGGTAAGAATACCCTTGGCCTTAAGTGGAGAAAAAGGTAATGCCAAACTATAACAGGCATAGGTTTTTTACCAAGACTTAATCAAAAATGCAAAAACCCTAGACCTTAAGTATGAAACATAGGACATAAAAGAAAAATTAAATAAAAAATTACCAGTATTTTGACTAAGGCATGAAGATTTTTCGCTAGGTCATTTTCAGGACTATCAGTAGCTCTGGTTGGGGATGATCATTACTCAAGGATGATACGAGAATCTAGAATCTCAGGTGGAGCAGTCCATTGCAGAGCAGACCAAAAGGGAAGTTACCTGGATAGGGAAACTCGAACAAAAAAGAAAACTACTATATTATGTACAAGACCTAATCTAATGCTCATGGAAAATAACAACTTTATGAAAAGTAGAGCTTCAAGAATTGTCCATGAACCAACAATTCAAGAAGAAAAAGAATACTACTCCATTGGGCATAGAGTCAAAAAGGTATACTTTACCCTAAGTTTCCTGTGGCTTGAAGATCAAACCACATATGGTGGCCCAAGGCCATCTGACAAGATCCAATGCTTTCCTCGATCATAAACATGGTTTTCCTTTAACTGCATCAATTTGAAAGTATAGCTGGAATGCCATTGATCAAACATGTTGGCATTTTTTATCTGGCTACCATACTTAAAATTATCATTACATTCACTATTGAACTTCTAAAACTTTGGATTATGAGATTTTCCCATTGAACTTTGGTAAATGTTCCCTAACCTTGGTAGGATCAGGGTTTGGGAAACCTTGAATACCATTAAAACTAAATGGTCTATATCTTTCCATAGAGAACATTTTGTTGTGACTTGACAATGGTTGCATGCTTTGCACATTTACATTTTATATTTCATAGGGATTTATAGGCAAACAATACCTCTTCTCACTCATTCCCTATTTCTTCCCTTATTACAATGCATAGCTCAAAACATACTTCATTCAACCTAGTAAAAAATATGAAAAATTATATCTTAGAAGTATGTAAAATAGTCCCTACTATTCCCCTTCTTAGTGCCTAACTCACTTAATAGGGAAACATTTTCTACTAGTGACTTTCATAAGAATGCATTTGACTTATGAAAATCAAAATACCCTGAAGTATCGTAGTGGCTGGAAATCAGCTTTCTGGCTTGCAACACTGATACATCTTTATTAGGTTCCTTCATAAAGTCATCGCCTCTTTTTTGAGGACAAATGTCTTGAACAACTAGAACTCATTCACAGGTTAGATTTATTCAAAACCCAACACTGCAACACCTTTTCCTCCATCATATAGATTCCTTTCTCAACTTGTCAGGGTACTTCATCACAAGAGCTCAAATCTACTTCATCTCTATTGCAAATTCTTAAATTCTTCTTTAGTTCTTCTTCAAATAATGCACACTAGTGCATATATTCCAGAGTCTCCACTCACAACTCGTGAGGTATTACGAAATAATAATGAAATATGGATAGATCTAGACTAAAATTACATTGAAAGATGAAGGACAACAGATTCTTGGGTAACATTTATGAGAATTGACTCAACTGACAAGGAGATGGAACCTTACAAGTTCATGACTTTGTGCAATTCCCCAGCAAAGTCATCTTTTTTGTTGGTTCCCCAAAAGAACATGGGGTTTTCACTGCAGGAGAGCAGAAACCAAGTTGATTCTTCAAATTGTCTATGGAGAAGCCAACTCCAACTATCAATATCTTTAAGAACTTGGACCAACATATGAAAAGGATTCTGACAAAATCCTTCTACACTTGGGCTCTACAAGACTCAAGAGGGTGATCCCTTGGTAAAATGGTGATCTCTGCACCATACTCACAATCTTCACCAAAGCTAAACAAATAATCTCATATAAAAGCTCAACAAAGAAGGAGAATTCTCAAGAATGGCGAGTTCTTCAGTGATCCTCAACCTATTGGAGAATGAGATGGACATGATGGTATGATGAAAGAATAAGGATCTGGTCAACTACTGAGGCGGGGGTGAATCAGTAGATAGAAAAACTGATAAACTTTCACCTTTCTTAGAAATAACATCTCAAGTAAACTTAGAACTATAAATGCAATATCTTTGTCAGAATAAAACTATCAAGATAAACCGGTTGATTGTTACAATAGATAACAGTAAACAACTTGAAACTCACAATCATCCAAATACTTTTACTTGACATAATTAAAACCTTATTTCAGATTGTTACCTGTTAACATAACTTATCAAAGTGAAATAAGTAGTTAAGCAATTCAACCATAGAAACATAACCACAAAAACATTCACCACTTGACACAATATTTTTGATGTGGAAACTGAAATAGGAAAAACCACGGTGAGATGAGACTCACAAGATAACTATCTGAACTCTTCTGAAGTTCGCCCTGTTAGGAGCCAAGCCTGTTAAAGCTTTAAAAAAAAGTCATGTTAAGAATAGATCCTGTTAGGGACCACCCGGTTAAGGGATTGAATATAATGCCTTGTTAGAAGCAATACCCTATGAGGAGTAACCTTTGTAAAGGATTTAGAATCCAAGCTAATGAATCACCTGGTTAGAGGATTTAAATAATACCAAGCTTGTTAGAGCTTACCCGGTTAGGGGATTTTACTGTTGTAATTGTTAGAAAATAATAGGAGTTTGTTGATCTATTAGAATACCACTCTACTTGATTGTTCAGATCCTTTTCATGCTCCTATCTTCCTTTACTCAAACTGCAGATACATCATCCGGTTTGGCAACCACACACTCAATTCAACTTTGCCAACACTTAAACTAAAATAACTCATTGACCTTATAAACAAATCAATTAGGTTAGTAACACAACAAAAACATAATTCTCTCATAGAGATTACAAACAAGTCGGTTCAAGTATGACCGTTGGATTACATAACAATCTTTTCATATCATTCAAGAAAGCCTCGACTACTCATTGATCACCACTTCATCGAACTTAGTAACTCATCACACGCTTTGCATTACATGCAATATACTTGCTCATTCCCAAGATAAAAAACATTAACTGAACGCGCCAAAAAACTCTTTGAAACTCTCCTCATACAATATGTATACATGTCATAATCATTACCACTCATCATCAGATCATAAACCAATATAACCAATTCACCAAACTTAATCGGTTAGGGTTTATCAAAACAACAGGTAGGATTTATTGGTTCGACTCTCCAATACCTAGCAATACCAGTTTACTCCACAAACTTACCTAGCGGTTATCATTCCTTTCACTTAGCTCTTCCTACTAGTTACAAAATAACATTATCACAATAACATAACCGATTAATTTATATCAATGACAACATAACAAATTATTAATACAATCTTCATGGGAATGCCAACAATCTCCCCCTTTGGCATTGATGGAAATACAAATATCAATATCATTGATTGTTGTGATGTGAATAGGAATCCTAGTTTACATTTTACCATGTACTCTCCTTCTCTTCAGCTTGTCACTGGTTCTTCTCCCCATAATCACATAGTTCTTCTCCCCCTTTGACAACAATGCCAAATTGAAAGTAAAACATGTAATGTAAAACTTCACTGTTCAACATCAACAACCTGCAACTTGATGCTCCCCTTGTGGAATAACTCCACTCAAACACCAATCCTTCTGTAAAATTCTGCAGGTAGCTTTGGGACTGATGTAATCTACATCATGCTTAATTGACCTCATGAAGGGGTACAACCCCTAGTTGGCTTCTAAGATACTCAAAAGTAGTCTTAGGCAGAGGTTTAGTAAAGATATCTGCAAGTTGCTCCTTGGTAGAAACATGCTCTAAGATCACATCTTTACTCTGCACTTTTTCCCTCAAGAAATGATACTTCAATTCAATGTGCTTGGTTCGTGCGTGCAAGACAAGGCTCTTTGAAATATTTATGGCACTGGTATTGTCACATAAGATCTTTACAGGTTCTGTAAACTTCATCTTGAAACCCTCCAAAATGTGCCTCATCCAGATAGCCTAGGTACAATTCATATAAGCAACAACATACTCAGCTTCAGCAGTATACTATGAAATATAACTCTGCTTCTTGCTACTCCATGAAACAAGTCTTCCTCCCATAAAGAATGCTCCACTAGTTGTACTTTTTCGATCATCAACATTACCTGCCCAATATGCATCTGTATACACCTTCAAGTCAGAGTTTCCTTCATATGGATACCATAATCCATAGTCAACAGTACATTTCAAATATCTGAAAATCCTCTTGGTTGCTATCAAATGTGTTTCCTTAGGATTCTTCTGAAATCTAGCAACTAGACCAACTACATGAGCTATATCTGGTCTGCTATGAACAACATAGTGAAATTTTCCAATCATTGACCTATACTCCTTCTCATCAACATATCTGGCCTCATCTTCCTTAGACAACTTACAACTTATAACCATTGGTGTCCCAACTGGTTTATAGTTACTCATACCAAATGTCTTTAATACCTCCTTCACATACTTAGACTATGTAATGAAAATACCACTCTTCATTTGTTGTATTTGCAAACCTATGAAATTTTTTATCTCTCCCACTAGAGACATTTGCAAAGTATTGCTCATGTCATAATTTCCTCCAAATATGATATCATCTACAAATACTTCACTAACCAGTATCTTATCTCCTTTAGATTTGAGACATATGTTACTATCTTCATTGGTTCTCTAAAAACCTATCTTCATCAAGTGTGAATGAAGCCTTTCATACCATTCTCTCAGTGCTTTCTTTAATCCATATAGTGCCTTGTGAAACTTACATACCATGTCCTTCTTATCAATTAAAGCATAACCATCTGGTAGCTCAATGTATACTTCTTCTTCCAATATTCCATTCAAAAATGTAGATTTCACATCCATCTGATATACTTTGAATCCCTTATGAGCCGCAAAAGCTAGTAAAGTTCTGACACCTTTCAGTCTATGAACTAGTACAAAAGTCTCACCATAATCTTCTCCTTCTTCTTGTGCATAACCTTTGCAAACCAATCTAGCTTTGTTGCGGACTACAACACCATCTTCTCCTTCTTCATGTGCATAACCTTTGCAAACCCACTTAGTACCTATTACATTTTTATTTATCGATCGGGGTACTAGAGTCCATGTGTCATTCTTCTCAATTTGTTCAAGTTCCTCCTCCATAGTTATGACCAAATATCTTTAAATAACCAACATTAGGTGATCTACCATACCAATATTCATAAGGGTTCTTGTCCTTGCCTCTTTCTACCAAAATCATGTTCATTGTGTAGACAATTGTGCTGACAACTTCTCTCTAGAAATTTTTTCCTACACCTCCTTGTATCAACATCGTCCTAGTAGCTTAAAAAACTAACCAGTTGTTCCTCTCTGCAATATTATTCTGTTGTGGTGTCCTCGGTACAAAAAGCTATCATTTGATACCATTCTCTTCACAATATCTAGTGAATTCCTCATAAGTGAATTCTCCACCTTGATCGGTCCTTAGACACTTTATCTTCTTACCACTCTCCTTTTTAGCTAAGGCCCTGAATGTCTTGAACTTACTAAATGCCTCAGTTTTATCTTTCAATAATGTGGCCCACATCATCCTTGAGCAATCATCAATGAAGATCATGAAATATCTATCACCTTGAATACTTTTAGTACTTATTGGTCCACATAGGTCTGTATGAACCAAATCTAACAGATGCTCTGTTGAAAAAAGACTTGCTCTTGAAAGTTCAAGAAGTCATCTTTCCCAATTGACATTCCTTACATAGAGCATTAATCAGTTTGTCCAACTGAGGGAAGCCTCTCACTATTTTGGACTTACTCACTTTAACAATGTCAAAATTCAAATGACAAAATCTCATATGCCAAAGCCAACTATCATCCATTTTAGCAATTAAACAGTTGCTAACTTTAGGATTCAGGTGGAACAGGTTACCTTTAGTCTGCTTGCCGATTGCAATTAGTTCACCTTTGCTCCCATAGATTTTGCACATACCATTCTTAAACTCCAATGGGTATCCTCTGTCATTGAGTTGGGAAACACTCAAAAGATTATGTTTTAGACCTTCAACCCAGTAGACATCATCTACATTTCTCTTTCCATTAAGAGAAATAGTTCCCTTACCTTTAACCATGCAGCGTGAGTCATTACAAAACCTTACAACTCTGCCATCAAATTCCTTCAAAGAAAGACATTTGCTTCGGTCACCGATCATGTGATGTGAGAAACCAATATCAATGATTCAATCATCAGAATTATCCATGCGAGAAACTAAATCTTTCTCATCAGACGTCTCCTCTTTAATGGCTACAAGCACAATGTCTTCATTAGCATCACCATCAGATTTCTCATCAGTGATACCACCATCAACTGCAATAAGACAAACTCTTTTCCTTTTCCCTTGTACTTCTTGAATTTGTCTCTCTTGTTCTCATTATCACCATTAGGATAGTTAGTAGTCTTGGAGTTGAGAAAATACAACACTAGAGGAGCCCAAATGATCTCTACAAGCTGAAAAACTTGTTACAAGGAGAAGCAAGGAAGCAAATCACAAAAGAAACAAATACACAGAAAATGTGCTCAAAAAGAGAGAGCTCAATATTCAACAAAAGTGTAATGTAATAATACTTCTTCTTACAATGAAAAAAAAGAACTCAACCTTTAATAGGTCAAGAAACCTTAAAAAGGAAAACCTAGGTTTGCACATAATAATTAATAAAAGAATTAATTATTATGCACCTAAAGTTAGCTTAAGTGTAAAAGAGATAAAGGAAACTTAAATAATTAAACAAATATTGTTTAATTAATCAATTAAATACCTGAATACTCTAACACCCCCCTTAAGCTAGACTTAGGGAGAAGTTAAAACCTAGAACAACTACTGAAAACAAGAAAGATGGGTCCCAGCAACAATCTCTATGAACTGGAGAAATAGAGAAAAACACGTGGGGAAAAAACTCTACTCCAAAAAGAGATGGAAAAGAACACCACTAAAGAATGAAGAACCTGCAAACACTATCGAAGAATAACTATTGATCTGAAGAACCTCCACTGAAATAGAACATGACCAGGTAGAGAAGACTATAATCTGTGTGAGTGCCCTCAAATGACACTACTCGAATCGGATGGCAAACAAGGCCAACAACTGAAATCGAAGATACAGATGGCATGAAAACACCAAATCCTGAAGAGATGATCAATCAGACCAAGGAAGCATTAGAACCAACAGGACAAACCTCCCCATAATGGTGAAAAGGGAGAGGGATAGGTACACTGAAAAGAATGGCCAACAAGAACTGCACGACGAAGAACCAAGAACATCAAAGGTGCAGAGAAAGTACATAGTATCATGGAAGGAACACTCACTTGACACACATCATGAGGCTAATGTTGTGGAAGGAACACTCACGTGACAAAGGTAGATGGCAAACAAAAGGCAAACACCAACCCCCCATGGCACTTTATAAGTAGTGCATGTACAATAAGGCACAAGATGTGCAAGATCCCAAGTAAACAATGCATGATGGCACTTTATCTTAGTGTGTTTGCATAAATGAAATGATACAATGATAAGAAGTCTAGAAATAGAAAGAAGAACCAAAACTGAGACATCCTACTCAGAAAAGAGATCCCAAGACCTGAAACAACCAAGATATCCACCAGAGTGCTGAAAAACAAAAAAATAAATAAAATATTCTTAGAGAAGAATCTGGAAAGAAAACTCATATGGATGGAAAGTACACAGTACAATCTTTCCAACGACATAAAGTTTTCAAAAAATGGAGTTCGGATGCTCATTTTATGGCTCCCGGAGTGCAAAAATGAGACCCAACTTTGACTGGAAAAAAACACAGTCAAACAAAGAAATTAGAAAAAAAAATCTAACATCACGAGGTTCGGCTCGGAACTATCTTTTCAACGCCTATTTGTTTTTGAAAAAATGACTCCATATGCCCAAGATATGGCCAAAAAACCAACCCCCCCTTCAAAACAAGAGGAAGGGGTAGTTTGGTGGCTAGGGCGGGCGGAGGTGGCCTGTGGGCAGTGCAGTGGTGGCGGCCAAGTGCTGTAGCGGTGGTCGGGTAGTTGTTTCCGGTGGGGGTTGTGGTTTTCAGCAAGCGGAGCTGAGGGGCCGATGGGGCCGGCGGGTGCTGTGGGAGGTGGGGTCAAGGGGTCGGTAGGGAGCTGCGAGCGGTGGGGCCGACGGGGCCGCGGTGGTAGGGGCCAAGAAGGTAGGGCTGTCGGGGGCCGAAGGTTGCCAATGATGGCCAGAGGCTAATAGCCGGTGGGGCCTACCCTGACAGTGACGGCGGGGGCCTGTAGCATAGCAGGGGGGCCCACGGAACACCGTGGGGAACCCCCCCAAAAACCACTTTTTTTTAATTTTTCCTTAAAAATTTTCAGTTTGTTTTTTTTTAATTGATTTTTTTCAAACAAAAATCATTCGACCTACATGCCGTAAATAGGCAAAAAAGTTTTTTTTTTCTCGAACTGTGTGTCAGGGCCGTATGGCCTGGATTTGGAGAAAAAATACTCCCAGAGGCTCAGGAGCCAAAACTAGGCAAGTTTTATATGACTATAGGGGTTTTCGGGTCTTTTGAGCATGATGGTGAGGTCTGTTTAGGCCCAAATTGCTGAGAAAAAAAACCTATCCCTAAGTACAAAAAAAACTTCCTGAAACCTCAAATTAGCTTCCAATGCAAAAATTCTCAAAACAAGAACAAATAGTTGTAGATCTGAAGCTCTGATACCATATTGGAGTTGAGAAAATACAACACGACAGAAGCCCAAATGATCTCTGCAAGCTGAAAAACTTGTTACAAGGAGAAGCAAGGAAGCAAATCACAGATAAAACAAATACATAGAAAATATGCTCAAAAAGATGAGAGCTCAATAATCACAAAATTGTGTAATGTAATAATCCTTCTTACAATACAAAGAAAGAACTCAACCTTTAATAGGTCAATAAACCCTAAAAGGGAAAACCTAGGTTGTACATAAATAATTAATAAAATAATGTATTATTATGCACCTAAAGTTAGCTTAAGTGTAAAAGAGATAAAGGGAACTTATATAATTAAACAAATATTGTTTAATTAATCAAGTAAATACCCGAATACTCTAACAAGCAGCTATGTGTCCAATATTTTTGCATGCAAAACATTTCAAAGGTAATTTACCTCTGTATTTACCGGTACCTCTAAGCAATCAACAATGCTTCAAGCTCAACTAAACTGTCTTCATCATCAATTTCTCTGCTAGATCTAGATTCATGATAGTGGCTAACATCTCTATTTTTTCTCATAGATGGGATAGAAACAAAATCTCTAAATGTTGATTCATATTTTTGAACACTACCATCATAACCATTTAATTCAAAAGCAGTAAGCTTACCAATGATGGAGTCAAGGGTTACCTTGGTTTTGTCAATAGATTTTATCTCCTGAATGGCTGCAACTCGAATAGCATAGACCAGTAGAAGGGTTCTCAAGACCTTACTAATTATTGTGGCATCATCCATTTTACCACCAACACTCTTGATCTCACCAACTATCTCTTTTATCCCCTGACCATATTGTTGGATATTCTCACCTTCAGCCATCTTCATGTCATCAAACTTTCCTCTTAGACTCTCTTCCTTGGCAATCTTCATATGTTCTGATGGTATGATGAAAGAATAAGTATCTGATAGATTACTGAGAGGGGGGGTGAATCAGTAAACTAAAAAACTAATACAAACTTCCCAATCTCAAACTCAAACTCACAAAGTAAACTTATAAATAGAATATTACTCTCAAGATCAATACTCATAAGAATATTCAACATCAACCGGTTAACTATTATAGTAACTTAACAGTAAACAACTTTAATCTTTTAAACATCCAAGTGCTTAATCATATCTCAACATACTTCATCTCTCAATGCTTCTAGTTATCATGCCTTATCAAAAGTTAATCAAATCAACAAATAAGATCATAACCACAAAAATATTCACCACATTACACAAATGTTTATACATGGAAAACCCAAATAGGTAAAAAACATGGTGAGATGAGACTCACAAGATAGCTATCTGAACTCTTCTAAAATTCGCCCTGTTAGGAGTCAAGCCTGTTAAATCTTTTACAATAAGTCTTGTTAAGAACTGATCCTGTTAGGAATTACCCAATTAAGGGATTTACAAAATGCCTTGATAAAAAGAAAATACCTCGTTAGGAGTAACCTCGGTAGAGGATTTGAGAATCCAAGCTAATGGACCACTATGTTAGAGGATTTAAGAAGTAACAAATTTTGTTAGAGCTTACCCAGTTAAGGGATTTCAATTCTACTGTAATTGTTAGGAGATAACAAGTTTTTCTTGATCTATCTGAATAGCACTATATATGCTTGATCAGATCCTTTTAAGCTTGAATTTGCCTTTACTCAAACTGCAGATCCATTCTCCGGTTAGGCAACCACACACTTAATTGATTTCAATCAACACATTGCCAACACTTAACAAAATAAATTCATCAACCTTAAATACAAATCAATTAGGTCAATAACACATCAAAAACCTAATTATCTCATAGAGATTACAAACAAATCGATTATGTGAGATTTTGCCAAGATCAAGAGGCAATGGAAAGCACAAACAAGAGAGACAAAATATATGATAGAAATAAACTGTATTCTATCAAGATGAAAATACTGATCAACTGGATCATCAATCATTGTTGTTTATACAATTAATATGAGCCTACTTATATAGGCAAGGCTATATGGATATGTGAGCACACAAACATGACATGTGGCTCAATAAGAAACAAGGGTAGGTAGGAGAAACAATATAATATTCCACATGAGGTGGATCACCCACTGAATGTGGAGTGTAACAACAAGATCACACCATAAAAGGTGGAAATTCTCCTACACACACTATCTCAATGTGGCACAAACACCCAAGTGTCTCATACCCAAACTACTATGAAATGCATGTACCTAAGTAAACTTAAGTAAGGTGTAATAATATCCGAGGTGAATAATTATTTACACCAACACCCCCCCTTAAGTGCAACTTAGGGGAATGCACTTAAGTCTACAATGCAACTAAGAAATGCAAGATGGATCCTGGCTATGAGGCCATGTTAGGTACCCACGTACAAATGCAAATGCATGAAAACCAATGCAAGGAAATCTCTCACAAAGCGGGGAAAGAGAGAAAAACCCAATGGGAAAAAACCCTCCCCCAAAAGAGAGATGAAAACTAGATACAAATAACTCTCATAGAAGTATGTGAAGGACAAAATCCCATGTGAGGAAAAAGTCCCCCCCCCCCCATATGAGAGAAGAAGAAGAAGAGAGACTAGGAAGCCTCCCCTCAATCTAGAATCTGCACGAATGAAAGAAGCTCGATGATGAATGAAGAAACTACTCCACGAACGTCAAACCACGTTCCTCCCCTTAGGAAGAAACAAAACCAAAGGTGAATCCAAAAAGTCTCCCCAACCATGAAGGGAAGATGAAGCAAAAATTCTCTTGAAGAAAGGAATCTCTGAAAACTGCTCAAGTGTCCCCATGTCAATGCTGAAAGGTACCCCCTCCAAAGGTGGTAAACTATGCCACACTGCTGAAAAAGGTACTCTAAGATCTAGTGGAGATGAATGTAGAACAATATCCAAATACTCATATGTCTCCTCAAAAGATAAAGAGACCTCCTCCAAGTGTTGTACAAAAGTATCCACAATCATGTCAACCTCTAAAGATTGATCATGTAGAGAATCTACAAGAGGGTCAGAGTGATCCCTCGTAACAATCAAAGAACGATCGTCTCCATCAAAGAGAAGATGAATGTCATCAATGGTATCTCCCAAATCTGCAATGTAGGAGTCCACATACAAACCTGCAATGTCTGTCAAGTAGGCATCCCAATCAACTGAAGTTGGAAGACATGAAATATCCTGCTGCACTAAAACATAAGAAGGCAAAACTGTCACACTAGCTGCATCATCAGGTGCAATAGGTGGTGTGATATCAATAGAAGGAGATGAAATGCAAGGCTCAAGAACGAGGTCACATGTGAGAATCCCCAAGTTCAAATGCCCAAAGTTCTCCTCAAAATCTGAATCATCAACATAGGAAGAATCAACCTTATCAATAGGACCAAAATCTGAAAAAGAGTACAACTAAGATGCATGATCAACCACCCCAGTCACAATGATAGCTCCACTCTCCAAGTCTCTAATGATAACTAAATTAGGTGTGAACTCCACAGTTTTCCTAGTTGCCCCATGTGTGATTTGATAGATGGAAAGAAGATTATTTGTCCAGTGGGGTACACACAACACATCATTGAAGGAGTTATCCCCAATGGCAATAGATCCTTTCCCAATCACATCCATGTATGTATGATTGCCCATCAAAATCTACGGCATGTGGCAAGGCTCAAATGTAGAAAACATAGACTACAAAGATGCCATATGATGAGAAGCCCCTGAATCTAGAAGCCATCTCCCTAAATCATGACTTGTAGTAGCACAAAGAGTTTGTACCTTTCCTTTATCTGTCCCAAAAGAGTGATCCTTTCCTTTATCCTTGGAAGAAGAAGCCGATGTAGACATTCTAGAAGGTAGGTTGATTCTATTCTTCTCAAGAAGATTCTTCAACTCAACAATATCCTTCTTATAACAATGATGTTCATCATGTCCTGACTTCTTGCAATATCCACAAAAAAGAATGTCCTTATATGATTTCCTCTTAGGTGAGAATGGTGAATCACCTTGTTGTGGAGAGGAAGATTGTGCTCCATCTTGTTGTGGTTTAGAATTAGGTTGCTTTTGATTCTTTCATTTTCCTTGATTTCTTTGATTCCCTTTATTAGCCACCAAAGCTTGTGACTTTGAAGATTTGAGAATCCCCATCGTGGTCAACTTATATTGCTCAAGTATCAACATCTCTGTGAATGAATCAAATGAGGGAGAAGTGTATGAGGAACCTTGAGCTAACCTATGGGTGTGAAAGCTAGATACAAAGGCTGCATACTCTACAGGAAGCTTGTCCAACAAGTTATAAACCAATTGAGCATCCTTTTTGTCAATTCCACAATCCTTTAGCTTTTCTCTTAGCTCAGTTGCTTTTGTAACATAATCTTGGATTGTATCAAAATCTTTGGGATCCAAAGTTGTGAGTTCACTATCAAGCTTGTAGCCCTTAATCTCATCAACTTGACCATACAATTTCTTAAAAATATCCCAAGCCTCTTTAATTGTTGTGCACTTATCAATGTGAAAAATGAGATCATCTAATACATACTTTCTAAGAGTTCCAAGTGCCATAGCATTCTTAGTAAGCTATTCAATTTGAGCATTAAGATCAACCTTAGGATCAGGTGGTGCTATAATAGTTTCATTTACATAATGAATGAGTCCTTTTTCCATTAGTTTACTCCATGCCTTAATTTTCCATGATGCATAATTATGAGGAGTTACAAGTGGAAATTTAGGAGAACCCATAGCACCAAAATGAAAAAACACAAGATAGAGAGAGGCACAATCACACAAGACACCCCCCCAAAATACTCAATCAAGAAACCCCCCCAAAATGGTGATTTTGGCACTTTATACTTACTGCATATACAATGGGCCACTTGAAAAACAAGGCAAAGTGGACTTCTGATTTCAATTTACAACTTCTCAAAATGAGATCTAAGAGACTTCAACAAATATTGCTAGTGATCTAAACTAAGATCCGAGCAAAATACAAGTACCAAATATGCCAAAAATGGCCAAATATGAAAAGTACTATTTCTACTTAAAATCACTGCAAACAGATGGTAGATTATGAAAGTAGATGAAAAAATATGCACTTTCAAAAAAAATGGCACCTGAAAAGGAGTCCATATGAGCCCAAACGAAGCCTCCAAAGTTGTAAAAATGGGATTTCGCGATTTCTGAAAAACCTATATCTAAAAATTAGAAAACTCCTACACCACTATACAGATTATGAAATTCTACCCCAAAACAAAAAAAAATTGCTCGAAAAAATGAGTCTGGATGAGTGAGATATCACTATTTGAAAATTGCCTGCAAAATTATAATTTCTGGAAAATTTCCGTCGCAGCATCAAACTTCAAATGCCTCTAGATTTGGCCTCCGAAGTCCGATTTGGATGAAACAAAACGCAAAATTGACTTTTTTGGTCCTCCTCAATCTAATGGTAACCTCAAATTTGACCCATCAAGCTTCAATAAAAACTTGCAATAGAAATCTCCAAAAGGCAAACCCCAAATAGCATCAAATTTCTCTCAATTAGCAAACCAATAACACTCTAATGGCTCTGATACCATGTGAGACATGGACAAGCTCTGATACCATGTGAGATTTTGCCAAGATCAAGAGGCAATGGAAAGCACAAAGAGAGACAAAATATATGATAGAAATAAACTGTATTCTATCAAGATGAAAATATTGATCAACTGGATCAATCGTTGTTGTTTATACAATGAATATGAGCCTACTTATATAGGCAAGGCTATATGGATATGTGAGCACACATACATGACATGTGGCTCAATAAGAAACAAGGGTAGGTAGGAAATAGGTGTGGGTAGGTAGGAGAAACAATATAATATTCCACATGAGGTGGATCACCCACTAAATGTGGAGTGTAACAACAAGATCACACCATAAAAGGTGGAAATTCTCCTACACACTCTATCCCAATGTGACACAAACACCCAAGTGTCTCATACCCAAACTACTATGAAATGCATGTACCTAAGTAAACTTAAGTAAGGTGTAATAATATCCAAGATGAATAATTATTTACACCAACAGATTCAAGTGTGACCATTAGATTTACATAGCAATCTGTACACATTCTTTAAAAAATTCCAATCGCTCCATGATCACCGCTTCATCAGACTTGTAACTCATCACGCGCTATGCATTAGATGCAATCCACTTTTCTCATTCCCTTGACAATCAAACAAATGTGCCAAAACAATCTAAACTTATCTTCTCAAAATGAGCACACATGTCACCATTATTACCGCTCAAATCATAAACCAACATAACCATTTCAGCAAACTTAATCGGTTAGGGTTTAACAAAAACAATTGGTAGGGTTTACCGGTTACATAACATAGAAAGGGTTTAACCTTATACACCGGTTACCAGTTTAACTCATTAACTTACATATCGGTTTACAACATCTTCCTCAAAGCTCTTCCTACCGGTTACAAGACAATATCAATAATAACAGCAATATCAACAATATCATAAATACCATTACCGGTTCAATTGACATCAATGACAACATAACATATCATTAATTCAATATTTATGCAAA
This sequence comes from Cryptomeria japonica, assembly GCF_030272615.1. Lineage (NCBI taxonomy): Eukaryota > Viridiplantae > Streptophyta > Pinopsida > Cupressales > Cupressaceae > Cryptomeria > Cryptomeria japonica. The sequence continues at coordinate 235,435,621 of NC_081409.1, forward strand.
TGTCAACAATCTCCCCCTTTGGCATTGATGGCGATACAAATATCAATGCCTCTAACTGCTACTGTGAATGGTAAATAGGAATCCTAGTTTTCATTACCAAATATTCACCATGCTCTGTCTGTTTTCAGCCTGTCGTTGGTTTCCCTTTGTCAATCACATAATTCTTTTCATCAGTCACATAATTCTTCTCCCCCTTTGACAAAAATGCCAAATTGAAAGTAAAACATGCCATACCAAAATTTTCACTGTGCATCAACAACATACTGCAACTTGATGCTCCCCCTGTGGAATACATCCACTTCTTCATCAATCCTTATAAGATTTTGCAATTGATTTAGGGACTGATGCAATCAACATCATGCTCAACTAATTTCATGAAGAGGGACAACCCCTAGTTGACTTCTAAGACACTCAAATGTAGTCTTAGGCAGAGGTTTGGTAAAGATATATGAAAGTTGCTCCTTGGTAGAAACATTTTCTAAGATAACATCTTTACTTTGAACTTTTTCCCTCAAAAAGTGATACTTCAATTCAATGTGCTTGGTTCGTGCATGCAAAACGAGATTCTTAGAAATATTTATGACACTTGTATTATCACATAAAATCTTTATAGGTTATGAGATCTTCATCTTAAAACCTTCCAAAATGTGCCTCATCCAAATAGCATGTGTGCAATTCATATAAGCTGCAACATACTCAGCTTTAGCATTAGATTGTGAAGGACAACTATGCTTCTTACTACTCCATGAAACAAGCCTTCTTCCTAGAAAGAATGCTCTGTTGGTAGTGCTCTTCCAGTCATCAACATTTCCTACCCAATCAACATCTGTGTATGCCTTCAAATCAAAGTTTCCTTCATATGGATACCATAATCCATAGTCAACAATACCTTTCAAATACCTAAAAAATTCTCTTGGTTGCTATCAAGTGTACTTCCTTTGGATTCTTCTGGAATCTTGCAACTATACCAACCGCATGAGCTATATCCGGTCTCCTATGAACAACATAGTGTATTTTTCCAATCATTGACATGTATTCCTTTTCATCAACAGACTTAGATTCATCTTCCTTGGACAACTTACAACCTGTAACAATTGGTGTTCCAACTAGTTTATAGTCACTCATGCCAAAAGTCTTCAAAACATCTTTCACATACTTAGATTGTGTAATGAAAATACCATTCTTCATTTGTTGTATCTACAAGTCTATGAAATTTTTTATTTCCCCTACTAAAGACATTTCAAACTCATTTTTCATTTCATCTGCAAAACTATTGCTCATGACATCATTACCTCCAAAAATAATATCATCAACAAATACTTCACTGACCAGTATTTCATCTCCTTCAAACTTGAGATAAATATTACTATCATCATTGGACATTCTTGCAAAGCCTATCTTCATCAGATGTGTATGAAGTTGATCATACCATGCTCTGGGTGCCTTCTTTAATCCATACAAAGCTTTATGCAATCTGCATACCATGGCTTTCTCATTTGTTAAAGCATAACCATTTGGTTGCTCTATGTATACCTCTTCTTCTAATATCCAATTCAAAAATGCAGACTTAACATCCATCCGGTATACCTTGAACTTCGTATGGGCTGCAAATGCAAGTAAACTTCTCACACCTTCCAGTCTTGCTACTGGTGCAAAACTTTTGCCATAATATTCTCCTTCTTGAGAACAACCCTTGTAGAGTAATCTTGCCTTGTTACGAACTACAACACCATCTTCATTTAACTTGTTTCTGAATACCCATTTAGTACCTATAACATTCTTGTTTACTGGTCAGGGTACCAGGGTCCAAGTGTTGTTCTTCTTAATTTGATCCAATTCCTCCTCTATAGCTTTAACCCAATAATCATCACCAAATGCCTCCTTAGCACTTCTAGGTTGAATGGTGGATATCATGCAAGAGTTCTCTCTTATTCTTCTTCTAGTTAATACTCCAACATCCTTATCCCCAATAATCTGCTCAGAAATGTGATTCAGTCTCACATACCTAGGAATAACATGATCATTCTCTTTAGGTTCAGCTTCTTCATTATCATCTTCTTCTGAATTTATTTGTTCCATTTGAACAAGTGCATCAGAATTTGCTTTACCGGATTCTGATTTAACAGTTTCAGGTTCCAAAAGCAAAATGCAAGGATCTTCATCCTTTTTCTCTGAACTAGTTCCTTCTGAGACTTCGAGACATTCATCTACTCAAACATCAACACTCTCAACAATTCTCTGTGTCCGGTTGTTGAAGCATTTATAGGCCTTACTCTTGGTGGAATAGCCAAGAAATATGCCTTCATCACTCTTAGCTTCAAACTTACTTATGTAATCACCTCTCTTAATAAAACATTTGCTACCAAATATCTTAAAATAGCTAACATTAGGTAATCTTCCATACCAATATTCATAAGGGGTCTTGTCCTTACCTCTTTTCACTAGAACTCTGTTCATTATGTAGATAGTTGTACTTACAACTTCTCTCCAAAATGTTTTTCACCACACCTCCTTGTATCAACATTGTCCTAGCAGCTTCAACCACTGACCGGTTGTTCCTCTCTGCGATACCATTATGTTGTGGTGTCCTTGGTGCAAAAAGTTGTCGTTTGATACCATTCTCATCACAATACTTAGTGAGTTCCTCATAAGTAAATTCACCACCTTGATCTATTCTTGGACATTTTATCTTTTTGCCACTCTCTTTCTCAGCTAAGGCCTTGAATGCCTTGAACTTACCAAAAGCTTCATTCTTATCCTTCAAGAATGTTACCCACATCATCCTTGAACAATCATCAGTGAAGATCATGAAATATATGTCACCTTGAATGCTTCTTGTTCTTATTGGTCCACATAGATCTGTATGAACCAAATCTAACAAGTGCTCTGCTGAGAAGGAATTGCTCTTGAAAGTTGAAGAAGTCATCTTTCCTAATTGACATTCTTTGCAAAGAGCATTAACCGGTTTGTCCAGCTGAGGCAGACTTCTTACTGTCTTGGACTTGCTCACTTTAACAATGTTATCAAAGTTTATATGACAAAATCTCCTATGCCAAAGCCAACTATCATCTATCTTTGCAATCAAACAGTTGCTAACTTTAGGATTAAGATGAAATAGATTACCTCTGGTTTGTTTCCTGGTTGCAATCAATTCACCTTTGTTGTCAAAGATTTTGCACATACCATTTCTAAACTCGAGTGGGTATCCTCTATCATTAAGTTGTGCCACACTCAGAAGATTGTGTTTTAGACCTTCAACCCAATAGACATCGTCAGCACTGTTCTTCCCATTAAGAGAAATAACTCCCTTACATTTAACCATACAAGGTGAGTCATTGCCAAATCTAACAACACCGCCATCAAATTCCTTCAAGGAAAGAAATTTGCTCCGATTACTGGTCATATGATGTGAAAAATGACCATCAATGATCCAATCATTAGATTTATCCATCCTGGACACCAATGCCTTTTGATCTGATATCTCTTCCTTAATAGCTACAAACACAATATCTTCACTAGCATCATCATCAGATTCTTCATCAATGATACCACTATCAATAGCAATAAGACAATCTCTCTTGCCTTTACCCTTATACTTCTTGAATTTATCTCTCTTGTGTTCATTTTCACCATTAGGATAATTAGTTGCTATATGACCAATCTTGTTTCATGCAAAACATTTTAAAGGTAGTTTACCTCTATATTTACCAGTGCCTCTAGGCAGTCATTTTGCCAACAATGCTTCAAGCTCCACTAAGTTGTCTTCATCATCAGCATCTTTGCTGGATCTAGATTCATAGCCATGAAAATCCTCTCTACTTTTTCTCACGGATGGGTTAGAAACAAAAACTCTAAATGCAGATTCTGATTTCTGTACACTACCATCATAGTCGTTTAATTCAAAAGCACTAAGTTTTCCAATGATAGAGTCAAGAGTTACCTTAGTTTTTTCAATGGACTTCAGCTCCTGAATAGCTGCAACTCAGATAGCATAGACCGATAGCAGGGTTCTCAGTACCTTATTGATCACTGTGGCATCTTCCACTTTCCTTCCTGCACTCTTTATTTCACCAACTATCTCTTTTATCCTTTGACCATACTGCTAGACATTCTCACCTTCAGACATCCTCATGTCATCAAACTTTCCTCTTAGGCTCTCCTCTTTAGAAATCTTAACATGTTTATCACCACTGTAAATCTCTTCAAGTTTTTTCCATAGTTCATATGTAGTTTCAAGACCATGAACATCTACATATTCAACATCAGTCAGGGAACTAATAATAGCCTCCAATGCTTGATGATTTTCTTGTTGTTCTTTCTTTTGATCATCAATCAGAGTTCCAGTAGGTGTAACATACTGATTTTCTACATGATCCCAATACTGACTTCCCAAACTCTTAATGATATTATTCATTATGTCGCTCCATATCCTATAGTTATCTTTGTTGAACTTCGGACCTTCCTTCTTCACCATGATCTACAAGATTGTTTCCTCAAGTTTTTTTGCTTTTAGGTTTAAGAGGACCTGAGATGCTTTGATACCAATTGATGGCATGATGAAAGAATAAGTATCTGGTAGATTACTAAGAGGGGGGGATGAATCAATAAACTGAAAAACTGATACAAACTTCCCAATCTCAAACTCAAACTCGCAAAGTAAACTTATCAATAGAATATTACTATCAAGATCAATACTCATAAGAATACTCAACATCAACCGATTAACTGTTGTAGCAGCTTAATAGTAAACAACTTTAATCTTGTAAACATCCAAGTGCTTAATCATATCTCAACATACTTCATCTCTCAATGCTTCTAGTTATCATGCCTTATCAAAAGTTAATCAAATCAACAAATAAGATCATAACCACAAAAACATTCACCACATGACACAAATGTTTATACATGGAAAACCCAAATAGGTAAAAACCATGGTGAGATGAGACTCACAAGATAGCTATCTAAACTCTTTTGAAGTTTGCCCTATTAGGAGCCAAGCCTATTAAAGCTTTTACAATAAGTCCTGTTAGGAATCACCTGGTTAAGGGATTTACAAAATGCTTTGATAAAAAGAAAATACCCTCTTAGGAGAAACCTCGGTAGAGGATTTGAGAATCTAAGCTAATGGACCACCTTGTTAGAGGATTTAAGAAGTAACCAAGCTTGTTAGAGCTTACCCGGTTAGGGGATTTCAATTCTGTTGTAATTGTTAGAAGACAACAAGTTTTTCTTGAACTGTCTAAATAGAACTACGTTTGTTTGATCAGATCCTTTTAAGCTTCAATCTGCCTTTACTCAAACTGCAGATCCATTCTCTGGCTAGGCAACCACACACTCAACTAATTTCAGCCGACAGTTTGCCAACACTTAACAAAACAACTTCATCGACCTTAAATGCAAATCAATTGGGTCGATAACACATCAAAAACCTAATTCTCTCATAGAGATTACAAGCAAATTGGTTCAAGTGTGACCGTTGGATTTACATAGCAATTTGTACACATTCTTCAAGAAAATTTCAACCGCTCTAGGATCACCGCTTCATCAGACTTGTAACTCATCACACGCTATGCATTAGATGCAATCCACTTTCCTCATTCCCTAGACAATCAAACAAACACGCCAAAACAATTTGAACTTATCTTCTTACAATGACCACACGTGTCACCATCATTACTGCTCAAATCATAAACCAACATAACCATTTCAGCAAACTTAATCGATTAGGGTTTAACAAAAACAACTGGTAGGGTTTACTGGTTACATAACATAGAAAGGGTTTAACCTTATACACTAGTTACCAGTTTAACTCACAAACTTACATATCAGTTTACAACATCTTCCTCAAAGCTCTTCCTACCTATTACAAGACAATATCAATAATAACAACAATATCAGCAATATCATAAATACCATTACCAGTTCAATTGACATCAATGACAACATAACATCATTAATACAATATTTATGCAAATGCCAACATATTCATCACCACTATAAATCTCTTCAAGTTTCTTCCATACCTAATATGCAGTCTCCAGACCATGGACATCAACATATTCTGCATCAGACAAAGAACTGATAATAGCCTCCAGTGCTTGATTGTTTTCTTGTTTCTCTTTCTTCTGATCATCAGTCATAATCCCACTAGGTGAAACATATTGAGTATTAACATGTTCCAAGTATTGATTTCCAAGACTCTTATATATAAATTTTCATTCTATCACTCCATATTCTATAGTTCTCTCTATTAAACTTCGGACCTTCCTGAACTTCATCATGTTCTATAAGATCTTTACCTCAAGTTGTCAGGCTTAGACCTTAGAGGACCTGAGATGTGCTTTGATACAAACTGAAGGTATGATGAAAGAATAAGGATTCGGTCAACTATTGAGAGCGGGGGGGTGGGGGGGGTGTGAATTAGAAACATTGATAAACTTTCACCTTTCTAATAAATAACCTCTCAAGTAAACTTAGAACTATAAATGCAATATCTCTGTCAAAATAAAAATATCAAGATAAATCAGTTGACTATTACAATAGATAACAGTAAACAACTTGAAATTCACAATCATCCAAATACTTTTACTTGACATAAGTAAAACCTTATTTCAGATTGTTACCAGTTAACATAACTTATCAAAGTGAAATAAGTAGTTAAGCAATTCAACCATAGAAACATAACCACAAAAATATTCACCACTTGACACAATATTTTTGACATGGAAACCCAAATGGGAAAAACCATGGTGAGATGAGACTCACAAGATAACTATCTAAACTCTTCTGAAGTTCGCCCTGTTAGAAGCCAAGCTTGTTTAAGCTTTTACAAAAATTCATGTTAAGAACAGATCTTGTTAGGGACCACCCGGTTAAGGGATTGACTATAATGCCTTGTTAGAAGCAATACCCTATGAGGAGTAACCTTTGTTAAGGATTTAGAATCCAAGCTAATGGATCACCTGGTTAGAGGATTTAAATAATACCAAGCTTGTTAGAGCTTACCCAATTAGGGGATTTCACTATTGTAATTGTTAGAAAATAACAAGACTTTGTTGATCTGTTAGAATAGCACTTCACTTGATTGTTCAGATCCTTTTCATGCTCCTATCTGCCTTTACTCAAACTGCAGATACATCATCCGGTTTGACAACCACACACTTAATTCAACTTTGCCAACACTTAAACTAAAACAACTCATCGACCTTATAAACAAATCAATTAGGTCAGTAACACAACAAAAACATAATTCTCTCATAGAGATTACAAACAAGTCGGTTCAAGTTTGACCGTTGAATTACATAACAATCTCTGCACATCATTCAAGAAATCCTCGACCGCTCCTTGATCACCGCTTCATCGAACTTAGTAACTCATCACGCGCTTTGCATTACATGAAATATACTTACTCATTCCCAAGAGAAAAAAAAAATCAACTCAACGCGCCAAAAAACTCTTTGAAAGTCTCCTCATACAATATGTATACATGTCATAATCATTACCACTCATCATCAGATCATAAACCAATATAACTAATTCACCAAACTTAATTGGTTAGGGTTTATCAAAACAACAGGTAGGGTTTACCGGTTCAACTCTCCAATTCCTAGCAATACCAATTTACTCCACAAACTTACCTACCGGTTACAGTTCCTTTCACTTAGCTCTTCCTACCGGTTACAAAATAACATTATCACAATAACATTACCGGTTAATTAACATCAATGACAACATAACAAATCATTAATGCAATCTTCATGCAAATGCCAACAGGATAGAACATGAGAAAACATACAGAAAATAAAGAGATATTATGATATTAAGCAAATTATAGCAAGTTGTCGGTGAGTCTAAACACAAAACTGACATTAAAGACATTTACAAGTTTTGATCGGTGCTTTATTCCATTGGGGGCCTGAATTTATACGATGTAAAATGAAAATATGACATAATTTTATCTAATAGCATTGAATCTATGATAATATTGTCTTACAATATATCTCATCCGCAATCGCAACCCAAACTACTTATCGAAATCCTTGCATAAGCCCTACCAATTTGCAATTCCACTCAAGCATTTAATTGACCCCTTAGATCAAAGCATGAACATAAAATACATACAACACAACAATGCAACGAATGAAAATATGATAGAATTATACACTGGAGAAATGGATCAGAAACATATTTCTATTGAATATGTTTTCTACTTCTGTCATAAAATAATTTACATATAACTCCTTCAAGAACCTACAAAACTTAGACACTAAAATTCTTTTTATTGCTCTGTAAATGGCTTTACAGCTTGCTCATTTCACCTATAATCACTACTAGAACTTATCTTTTCCTAAAATAAAACTCCTGGAACCAAGGATTTGAAACAGAAATTATGATACCAAATATTCTAGACCCCAATCTAATGGCCTTGAATTCCCTTTTATAGAAACAAGGGAGCAAACAAGCTTTGAGCCAGAGGAGACACCTTTCACAAGCCCATAAGACCGCTTGTGATTCTGTTACCAAATATTCTTTATGATTTTTCAAAAACTATCCATACTAGCAAATTCATGATGAGGTAGAACCAAAATTTCTAACTTCATTTGGGTAGAAATAGAAACTCCTTGAGTCGTTCCATTATCATCCTTGATATACCTCCAGATGGACCATGAGATGCGTCGTTTTGTCCTACAGAGCATTTCCCTTCCCATAAGGGAAATTGGAACCCGACAAGAAGTAAAGTCACCCTCAAACTAGAGGAAGACCTCCACGCTTCATGCCCAGGATCATTGAAAGTGGAAAAAGGGGCTCCTAGAGGAATGTAATAAGAGGGGAAGGCGTCAAAGCTTCCATGCAATTGCAAAACTGATTGGTTGTTGCCTGTTACCCAAGCTTGTCCTGCTCCTATCACTCTGTGAGATCCTTCCCACAACCCCTTGCCAGATAGTGGCAAAGGAGAAGCACATGATGTGTCATGAGAGGCTTCTTCAGATGAGAAATGAATTTAAAGTTTCCTGATGCAGGAGCATCCCCGATCAATGAGAAATCTTGCATCAACCAAAAATATTTCCTTTCAGTTTTGTTTTGTTCAAGTTCAGTGTTTTAGTTCCTGTGTTCTTCCGGTAGCTAGTTGCTTTTCATTGTGGATCAAATTTTCAATTTCCAGTCATGTTCTTATGCTTAATTTCATATTCATAGTCCATTTGGGTTCTTTACCGGCAAAGACATTGCTTCCAGTTTGACTATTCTGGTTCACAAAGCATTTTTTGAGCTTAACGACTAATTGTTGATTTCTTCCCGTGCGCAGCGATCTCTTGGTGTGTGGATATATTTGGGGTGTTGCTCGATGATCCCGAGTCCTTGGCCAACCTTCCTGTTGATCCACACTCCTTGGTTGTTCTTTTCCGAAGGAATTTCCTTTCATTCTTGGGACCGACCTATTTACACGTTTCATTTTGTTGTCTTGGTAAATGTAATCTTGTATGGCCAACCCAGATATGTTCTAGAGGGTATAAATATTGTTATATGAGATCCTTAGTAGGTAGTTAGAGGTTTATGAGTTCCTAGTTATGAGATTGATAATTTGGAAGTCTCTCAGAGATTCAAATGGATTGTATTCTAGCTTGCATGTAACCGATTGGTTACCAGTTGTATTCTGGCTTGTTAGCCTGCATGTAACCGGTTGATACCGGATGATCTATGATGAATATAAGATGGTGTGAAAATTTGATTCTGTTATTTTTCAATGTGTTGTTGTTTCTTCTGTTGTGTTACTCTTGTTGCATGATCTAGTATGTTCTCTTTGAGGACCTACCAAATTATGGCTGCACCACCTCCACTGACTATCCTCCCAACTTTCAAGGCTCCACTGACTATAAGCATACTCACTCAGAAAAGAGGACTCCCATTTGATATCACAGAGTTCACTCCTTGCATGATATTGCTTAAAAATCTTCCTTATCTCTAATGAAACTTCTCCTACCCATTGAATCACCACCTTGTTGTATTTATAATCAAAAAATCACTTCTTTTGGCGATGCTCGTTCATGTTGAAAATCATCATTCTGATGCTTTCTACTTATCCTATCAGTTATGGACTCGAGAAATCATGTCTATCACATTGAGAATATTGTCACATTTAAGCTATCAATCCACCACCTTTTGTCAAGGCTCACCTTACATGAGCGAATTTGTTATGATTTTATCATTCCTTGACTACAGAATTTCAGTTTTAGAACCCCTTTTAGGACATTGGGTCATTATCTTTTGAATTATTCTCAGAGGAACTTCCTTGATTTTACCTTAATGAGAATCTCTGACAACACACATCCTCTAATCTTGTTGACAGATCCCTGATCATTCTATTTTCAACACAGAAATCATCCTTATCCTTATCCTTTGAAACTTTGGCTTCTTGTTGTTGTGGCAATGAGGTTTGTTGAGATGAGATCTTTGGTACTGTCAATTTTTCTTGCCAATTCTACTCAACTCAACAAACAACCCTCTAAATAGGCCTTCTGCAAATTAGTTGGCATCCATGTGTCTCAACTTATATTCATTCATCCTATGTTGAGAGGCTTACATTTTGTCTGCCTTTATTTTCCCGCATGGGTGATAAGCAAACAACTTCAATCACCCTTCTGAAATACATTTTGAATTTCCATCGTAGATCTTATCCAGCCTGGCGTATCATGAGATCACCATCAGTCAATTTGACATTGACCTTCCAATGTAGCAGGCGGGTTCATCAAAAGCTTGACTAAGCATCTCCAAGTCACCTTCCATCTCAATTCTATCAATGGCCCCACCGTCGAACTTACTTCGGCTTGCCTTGGACACATGGCATCATCTCGTGATGTCGCGGTCCATAACCCTGTGCATCTTCGACCACGAGGTTGCAAGGGCCGTTGGATTTTCTCAATCTTTAGTCTAATGCCACAGTAACCGCCAACTTTAATAGGTTAACAGTCAAGCATCTTGTTGACCCTGATTAAAAGATCTCTATCCATTTAAGCACATGGAGATAACGAAAACTTGTAGTAGCCCGATAATTATCACAAAGTCTCCGGCTGTAATAATAAGGCTTAGGAAAATCAACAAGACATTGGCAGCAATAATAAAGGGGGGCCTAACCATCTGCCAATAAAACATTAGCGCATTAGACTTAGGACAATATTAAAAGGGTCGACCAAAACAACATAATGCTTAGGGAAAAACATGGCCCCTTCAACAGTAAGTAGACCCTTGGCCTTAAGTGGAGAAAAAGGTAACGCCAAATTATAACATGCTTAGGGTTTTTACCAAGACTTAATCAAAATGCAAAAACCCTAGACCTTAAGTATGAAACACAGGAGTCCAAGGGGTTGAGCTTAACTGGTTTAAACACTGGGTTCTCATTGTGGAGACCCAAGTTCAATTCCCAATAGGGACATCTAAAGTGAAATTATAAGTTGTGACTCTTGGCCTTCCAAAGGATGGGGAAGGTCTTGGGGTCAATCTAATCACACATAATAATAATAATAATAATAATAATAATAATTCAAAGATATGTAATGGGGATGGAGCCCCCTACTGTGGCCCCACTGGTTCATAGCTCCAGTCAAAAGCTATTCAGGCTTCGGCCAATTACCTATCAAAAAAAAAAAAAGTATGAAACACAGGACAAAAAGAAGAATTAAATCTAAAATGACCATTATTTTGACTAAGGCATGAAGATTTTTCGCTAGGTCATTTTCCGGACTATCATTAAAGGTAAGGATGTAAGCATAGGAATGGAATACTCAATGTGATTTGTAGGATTAGAGTAACCAAGAGCTCTTCAAAATAAGTTTTATAGGCATAATATTGGTATCATCACTATGAGAAATACCACGTAACACGCTGGCCCCTATCTTATCACTTTGAGCCATTCTCTTCAACCCTTCAATGAAGGAGATTGACTCACTATTCAAGTGTTCCTAACCCATCCATTATTGAAGCTCATCCAACTCATTGTCAAGATTCCCTAATTTTTCACTAGTAACCCTAGTTAGTAATTCATCCTCATCATAAAAATTATGAGGGGAATTGTTCTCCATAATGTTAGGTATGTCTTGTGTAGGGATTGAAGTTTCACCCAAATTCCCATGAAATAGGTTATTCAACATAGGCTCATAGCCCTTAGTATTTAAGCTTTGGGATGCCATAAGTCTATAACTTCTTCTCACCATGATGTTGGACGTAAATGAAAGGGTAACAAAACTCGTGCACAAAGAAGGAGATGTTGAATGCAAAGATTTGAAATCACAATTTTGATAATGCAAGCTATATGTATGGTTAAACAATGCAATTTCTTTGTAAAATGATCGACCAACCAAATAGATACTTTAAAGAAATGAGGCATGTGATAACTAAATGCTTCTAAATTTTAAAATAGCATGCCATAACAATGAGATCTGAGCATATAAATGAGAAATTATGCAAGCCACAAATCAATTTTGTCAAAATAAATTACGGTTTTTGTGAATCAAACCTCTAAATTTATTTAAAGTAGTGCATAAATGAAATATGAGTGAAAATATGGTTTGGTTATATGCATACAAATAAGATTTGAGAATAAAAATCCGAATTAATGCAAGTACAACGTCGGGTTCACCAAAAATGTAATGGATGGAAAATTAGGATTTCACAAGTTAAGCCTTGTAAACTAGGAAATAACTTAACTTTCCAACCAAGACATTGAAGGAAGGGAGAACTCAATTAATCCAATGCAAGAGGATTTAATGCAAATCAAGTTCTTTTTCCTTCGTTGATTTGAAAATGATTTGAATGTATTTTAATGCCATGGGGGCTTCACTTAGTGAACCTGGGTTATAGAACGTGTGTTCATGGCATACTAAAGAATCCCCCTATTTTCAAAAAATATTACCCTAAACTCCTTTTTAGTCACCCCCTCCCAATACACAACCCAAATTAAAATCCCCCCTATTTTCACCAAATATTGTATTTTTTCATAGCCGAAATTAGAAACCCCCCTATTTTTACCAATAGGCAACATATTGCACCCTCATTTTTTGGATATTAAAACCTCCCAATATGAATGCATGTGATATAATATTGCCTAGCCAATGAAGCCCCCCTGTTTAATGCAAGATCTAGGGTTAATGATAAAGAATTGACATGAAACATTAAAAACAACAATCTACAGATATAAAATGAAAACATGAGGCCAAGTTTGAGAAAAAGAATCAGAAGAGTGCCTATGATAGCAAGTTCAGCCTGAAATTGTAGGAGCATATGGCAACTTGCATCTTGCTCCCTCATGTTAGATGCAGATAGACTAGAATATTTCAAAATTTGGATGTCATACAAAATCTGTTCTCAAAAGCTTGTTGGAAATTCCCAAGACCGTGGCAATGTTTTCACCTTGGTTCTTCGATTTTTGCCCTTGCAAAAGTCAAATTTGATTGTCATCGTCTCCTCTACTGGAATCTCTATCCATGGCTATTGGATCTATCACCTACACATAGAAAGAAGGAAAATATTTTTATTGATGGGGGTTTGCCTTAGATCAAACCTTGAGTTTGGAATTAACCCTTGAATTGAACTAAAATGTAATGGAAATGCTGAAGTAAAAGCTTATCTTTTGAGGATGAGGCTAGATCCAAATTTGAAATTCTTGAATTGGAACTTAATATCTCAATGAATCTTGTATTAAAGTCTTCATGCCAAGGTTGATAATGTCTTGTAGGGTGTCTTCATAAAGTCTTGATCATGGATGTCATCATGAATGCTTGAAATCTGAACTTTGACCTCTCCTTCACTACCTTAAGGATTTTTGATTGCTTGCTCACTTGAATTTGTAAAAGTGCAATTATAAACTTGTAAAGAGATGATGTATATAAAAATGAGAAGACTAGGCTTTCTTTTATACTGAGCTACACCAAATATGTATAAAATTTTGGGGCAAGCTAACACGAGGAATGTTTTGATGTGACTATTGTTTGGGCCCCTTTTGGGAGGACCACGATGCCTAGGGTGTCGTGGTCCTGTCAATTAAAATCCACATTTGAACAGGGTCCCATTCTAGTGTAGGAAATTTTGAATCTAGGTGGGTGTGAGTAGAATCAAAATAGTATTAGGGCATAGGAGGTCAAAACACGAAAGTGAGGCCCAAGTGTGGATGAAATTGTGCAAGGCTACAATTTACAACGCTACAATCTTCAACAAAGGAAAGGAACATCATGTTATTTTCTTATGAATTTACAATTTATATTTTTCTAATAGCCTTTGACCCACAACATGTTCCAATGAGTTGCGTGTGTGATATATCATTTTAGTTTTTACTCATGCTCTCATATCTACTAGCTCTAGGATGTTAAGTTCTTATGTTTTGTGTTGAGTTTTAGATCTTTCATCTCAAACCTCCATCTTGTGTGTCTATACAAATTTTTAAATATGTGTGTGTGCTTATAGTATTGTATTTTTTCCCTCACTCTTTATTGACTTGTCTATACATCTTACACTCATCCCCAACCAAATACTATGTTGGCACTATATTTTAGTATTATTAATTTGAGGTTTCTTCATACCCTTATATCCCTATATTAAGTATCAATCAAATATAATGTATATATGTAAAGTAATTTTTATGTTTGTGTGGTTAGGGTCTTATCTAGATTTGGTCATAGTTATTCATTGTTTCTTGTGTCACAGTCTATTGGGATTCATTAGTAAGCTATTTTCCACTTTGTATTGAATTTAGTAGTAGTGGGCTCCTAATTGCATTGAGGTGGTTTAAAACCCATGGTGGTATCTTTTCATTGGTTACAATGTACATGCAATGAGCCCCTCTCCTACATGGCATGTAAATACTTGTTCCATTGTTTCAATAATGGTGTGGATGCAACTAGTGCTCAAATTCATCATTGGATTTACCCCAAAAGTTGTTTAATTTTTCTTCTAGTGCTCATATGGATGCATATCAGTTGTTTATTTAACCATGTTGCTATATCCTTCTATCCAAACTGTGGATTTCTTCAAAAAAAAAAATGAGCCATTATTTATCATTGTTGTGTTCTCTCTAGACTTTCATGCTCATGCCTTAACTTTGATTTGTCTATCTCTAGTAGGTGATGATATTATTTAATGATACCAAATCCTTTCCTCGTGTCCTTGGTGATATCATTGATCTTTTTGGTAACATGTTGGGTTGCATTGGAATTCTTTAATACTCTTATAGATGTGTGCAATGTAGTGGTAAGGGATTTTAACTTGTGTGGGCAACCTCTTGGATTTTTGCTATATTTCTTATTAAGTGTGGGTTGGATGCATCTTGAGGGGATACTTGCATGATGGCTTAATTTATCCTATGTTACTATTAGCTTGAGATTATAAAAATTGGACACTACTTGCATTGATGTAGTGGACTTCTAAATTTTGTATACTACTTACATTAATATAGTTGATTTTTAATTCTTCTATGTACTCCTATAAAAATCCAATATGGATTGCATCCTTCCACATGTTGGAAACCAAGAACACTGAGAGAGAGGGGGGGTGAATTAGTGTTTTGATGGTTTGAGTATTTTTAACCTTATTAACACAACAAATTAGCAACCGATAAACATAAAAGCATATAACAATAAGCAACAATGCAACCACCAAGATGAATACCATAACACCACATATTTATACGTGAAAAAACTCAAAGAGGAAAAACCAGGGTGGGATTGGAGACCCACAATATCTATCCATTGATCAGATGAATAAATATTACAATAAGAGGCATGCACATGTAGGAAGGCCAACAACCTAGAGCACACTGCTCATCACAAAAGGAGCCTCATTGACTATAGAAAACATTGGACTACAATCGAGAATTAAGATTGAACTACAAGTATAGCATCTCCTATGCCTGAGTACAGTTCTGGTTAAGCTCAGTACCAGATGTCTTAACCTTATTTGCACACAGATAGTCGCATAACCCATAAACCCATCACCATAACCATAACATGATCTACAAAGAGATATTACATCTTATTTATACCAACCTAAGACCTAAACAATTAGGTCGGCCACCTAAAAGATAATACAATAAACCCGCAATCCAATGATCAACCAAGTCGGCCTAAGACCGAAACAACATAATCCAATCAATAGATCCAACCGGTAATGCATCGGGATCATCCACCAACACGGTACATAAATTGGTCCATAACCTAGTAGAATAAGATAGCATTAGGTCCGGTCCTAAATGCAACACCACTGATCAATAGGAACATGAACAAGATAACCAACAACATCCTGAAAGCCATCTAGAAGCCTCACCAACACCACTTATCAAGTGCATCAAAAGATCTTCAACAAAGCTCTGTCAGTAAAATCTTTACTAGTAGCCAAAAGGCTTACTAGAACAAATGATAGCATCTAGATCATCAAATCCTGAACCAACTGAATTTGATACACATCAAGAACACATGAATAACCAATCCAAACCAATTACAACAGCCAAACCAAAACTGGAGACAAATCTCCAGACCAACATCAAAGATCAACCACTCTACCGGAAGCTAGTAGACAGCAAAACAACTAGTGTTGACATTAATGACAAACATCAATGCAACACATAATCAATTCCTCCAAATCGCCAACACCACATGTATATTATTCACTCCTAGAAGTGAATTATGACTTTGTGCAAGTGTAAATGTTGATGTATTGCAATATTCCATATATGTGTTTACCTAAAATACTAAATGCAAATTGAAAGCTATATATGCCAATTTTTTGGTTGAGTGTTTAGATGGAATTTAGGGTACCAAATTTTCATTGTCAAGCATTGCAAGAGTTAAGCACAGGGACTTCACTGGCTAGACAACATTATATATCATGCATTCATATTGGGGAGTTTAATATCTCAAAAAATAAGCTCAATATATTGGCTATTTGGTGGAAATAGGGGTTTTTTTAATTTGGGCTATGAAAAAGTGCAATATATGGTCAAAATAGGGGGGTTTTAATTTGGTTTGTGTATTGGAAGGGGGTGAAAAAAAAGGATTTTAGGGCAATATTTTTTTAAAATAGGGGGGTTATTTAGTATGCCATGAATGCATGTGCTATATCCCAAGTTCACTAAGTGAAGCCCTTGTGGAGTTAAGAGCATACTTTGTAAATCAAAAGAAGGGTTAATTAAGTAAAGTATAGTTAGTACCTTAATATTTTTTTAGGTTAGTCTACAACTTGTCAAGTGATTCATTACAACAAGTTGTTGAATCTCTTTTGACACCTTTGCTAGCCTCATGCAATTTGAGTTAGATGAATGTCTGAAAATATTTTAATACATTGCAATATATTTTGTGATGGTATTTCTCTTATATTTCATATGTGAAAAATATTGAATTTTAAATGCACTTTATCTTCTAATTTGCATGTTCATAAAATTTAATTTGTATTAATATTTGATAAGGATGTTCTCTCCTTCCTTCTCATATCTAACTCTATGTCCTCAAGTAGTAGGCATTGACTTATTAGTGAGAGGCCAAATACACTTAATATAATCATATCTCTTATATATTTGTGGAGTAGGACAAATACACTTAAGATAATCATATTTCTTCTATATTTGTGGAGTATTTAATAAGTTGTATCATGCTTGCATTTTCAGGTAATGTAGCTTATGTTATACCTCCATAACCCAAAAACTAAGAAACTAATTAGAGAATCACATTTATCTATTTCCTTCTTGCATGTGTATAAAAAGTTAGTTAAATTTCCTCTTAGGTATTCAACACTACTGTACCTTTGGTGCATATGCAAGAGTTTAGTTATTAGCTTAATTAGAAGTCTTTTTGGTAGCCCTTTATGTCATAGACTTGGTAACACATTAAGTTATATCATAATTTAGTTGTAGATGGTAATTGGTCATATAACTTTAATTGTTCTATTACAGATTCTTCTCTAGGAGTACCTTGTTGGGTTTAGCTAAGCTTAAATTGAAAGAAAGATCACCTACTCTCAAGTGTTGGCATGAAGTTACATTCATATTTTATTGATTAGCTTATATGAATGTTTCTCTTGATGACAAGTCCATGTCCTTACTTGGAATTGTTCATACTACAACTTTGAGAGCCAACACATCGGTCACTTAATTTTTTTTTATATTTGGTCTTATTTTTTGTGTGCTCCAATTTCGTGTTTGTTCCCACTTTTGGTTGTGCCAATTTCTCTTACTTCTCTTGTTATGTTGTGTTATAATGTAATGACTCTATGGCCCAATAAATAAATCACTATTTGAGCTTGAGAATTTTAGGTTCGTTTTGCATCCTCAAGGTCATTGTCCCTAGTTAGAACTAGCTCTTGTCCCCATTTTTACCATGGAAAATTTTAAGCATTTTGCATTTCCAATCAAAACTCATCACTCAAAATGCATGTTCAAATTCATCTTTTTGAAAAATCATGCAATTATTTCAATTTGTCCATAAAATAATTTATCGTCTAAATTTTGATAGCATTTAATCATTTTGGATGTTAGTTGTAAGCAATCCATTTGTTAATCCATATCTTTTTAAGTTGTCAAAGTTGAATAGTAAAATGTTATAAATCAAGTATGTAAATTTGTTGCATTATCACATTTAATTTTTCACACATTGTAAAACTTAACAAATATATATGAAGTTATGGTGTTGAATCTTCCTACTTGTAAAAAAATGTTTGTCTAAACAATATTGTATGTAGGGAATTGAGATTTTGTAATTTGTTGTTTGTAGTTTGGTATTTCATACATTCACAAATAGACTTTAAGAGTTTGACTTGGTCTTAAATTTGGTAGGACTCTAAATGACAAAGCAGTGAAATTACCCAATAAGTAAGAATGCAAAGTTGTAATGTCAATTTGTATTTGCAATATAAACTTCAAAGTTTGGGATAAGACCATTGGTGAAAATCTAGAAGTTTCTTCAAATTTGTAGTGATAGCTTCACAATTTTAATAAACACCTAAAAAAAATTAGCACATATGATTTTGTAATTTAAAAAAGTATAACTCTTCAACTTAAATAATAGAAAAGTGAAACATAAAATAAATTTACAATTTGAAAATTACATTTTGACTGCAATCCCTACAAGTGTTTAGAAAAAATTAAAATAATATACAATGATGTATTTTTTAATGAATTATCCTCAAACTTCACATACTTGTAATATACAAAGGCAAAGTAGAAAAGCTAATGTGTAAATAGTTATTTGCAAATATTTGGTCAATTGCATTACACTTCCAAAATCTTACCAATATACATGAAAGCTTGCAAATCTCTCTTGCACTCACTGTATTCCCATCAATTTCACAAAAACTTTGATTGTATCTTGGTATGGTGTGCTGCAATTAATTGGCTCATTTGTGCACGACTATTGGGACATTTGCGCGCAACTATTGGGTCATTTGTGCATAAGTATTGGCAATTTTAAGTGCACAGTTAATGTGTACTTTTTTACCCTTGCATGCATAATCGATCCTACAATGTGCCTCGTTACTACCTAGAAGCCGGAATAATAGTTATAAATAGTTAAGTCACATATAGAGACAACCAAAAAACAATCGTCAAAATTTGATGTAGGATCTATGGGTGCTCAAAGTTGGCTACAACGTTTATTGGTTACTGGTGCTCTTCCCCTATTATAATTTTTTTGGTGCTCTTCCCCTATTATAATTTTTTTCTTTCTCTTCTTTGCGATCTCTTCTTAGACTGCTGATTATTTCTATTGTATTTTCTCTCACTATAATCAAAACATGCACACCTTTGCCATCTACACATACTTTTACAAATTACAAAGTTGAAACAGAAAAACACTTCATTCTAGAATGTGACGCTTTCAAGGCGAACAGGAACAATTATGAAAACACTCTTGCGGACAGCTCTTGGGATAATTTATTTAGCAAAGGGGTAGTGGAGATGTTAGGGGCTCTCATTATCCTGCTGCACAAGAAAAGAGTTGAAATGCAGAAATCGGTTTTGAAGGGATCTGTCCCATAGACTATATTTAGCCTCATCGACGTTAAAATAAATTATCCTCCTCCTTCAAAATACTTACATTTGTGTATCAATTTCCAAAACTCTGCTTCCTCATAAAATACATTGAGTGGAAGCTTTATGGCAGACTAGAGAGTACCATTAAAGCATTCAAAATAGACAAATTTGATCAGATATGAAGGACCATTACGGCCATCAATAGAGAATGCGGAAACATAGATAATGCATGTGAACTGTACGACAGAGCTAATCACAATGCGGTGTCATGAAACTTGTAGAGTACAACGCATAAATGCAATGATGTTATTGAAGACTTCAGAAACTTTCAAGTATATGTTTTGTGGAAACTTTGGCAGAATCTTCCTTGCTTATGCAGAGATGCATGAATGTGGAAGCATAGACAAGAGTGACCTGTTTTAACAACGAAATATGGTCTGATGGAATGTACGAACCACAGCTTATGAAGAAATGGATTTGTTAAAATGGTTTTATAAACTTTCGACCAATAACAATTAGAAAGAGAAATTTGATATCGGAGACCATTACAGCCATGAATACAGATTGTGTAAACATAGACAAGGCATGTGAACTGTACGACAGTTGCAACAAAAAGGGACGTGTCTATTCTGGTTTCAAAATGGTAGTATGGATTTACTAATACGTGTTTTAGTCGTATGTTTTAAACCATCGATTTTGTAATAAACAGCTGCGATTGACTAACACATCACTATCACACTGTACAAAAAATCTGTTTTAGAATCAGAATAACCGTGACCCAACAACAATGTGACACATGAAACTTGTAGAGTACAACATAAATGCAATGGAATTTTTGAAAAGGCTTTAGAAACTTTTAAATTAATGTTTTACGTAGCTTTTGCATAATCTTCCTTGCTTACGCATGAATGTAGAAGAATAGACGAGCATGAACTGTTTTAACAATGAAATGTGGTCTGATGGAATGTATTAAGCACAGCTTATGAACAAATGGATTTGTTAAAATGGTTTTATAAACTTCCAACCAATTACAACTAGCGTATGCCAAGCCAAGTTTTATTCTGTATCATTGTCTCACTGTCCTACTTGCATTTGCCAGGACTGTAGACTTATCATGGAACAATTGGCAGGTTCTAAGCTATACTTTGTACCTTTCTATCATCATCTCTTTGAATCAATATTAGAGCTTTAAAACTGAGTATTTATGCCCATTAAGGCATAAAAGGTAGTGGAAGTCGTTCGAATATTATAGATTTGCAAATGCAAATTATAGACGAATAAGCATAAATGCAAAGGAATGTGATATCATGGAATATGCGAGTCATGGGTTATTCACATAGTAGAATTGTTTTAAAGGCTTTAAATGCTTTCAAACAAATACAACTGTGAATGTGAAATCAGATCCTTGAACTTTGCCAGCATTCTTCTTGCATGTGCCCACATGGAGAAGCATAGGTGACACGTAAAAGGCCATGCAGACTGTTAAGATAATACAAAATCTACTTTCGTAGAAAGAAAATAAGAAATATATTAGGTAAATCATTTAAAACAATTGATGTCACAAAGTTATATTGTCTCAAGGAACGACATTTGTTGGATAAGCATAAAAATAGAATTGGTGAAAAGCACTTAAACTTTTAAGCATACAATAGTGGTAAAATTAAGTTTTACAATTTTTGAAAACATTCTTTTAATCGATATTAAGTAGAAAATTTAAGAACAAGAAAAAGATGTCAAATGTTTCATTTGAAAACACTCTAGGCTTATGAGGAAGGCAACAAAAATTTTAGGCGATTTGATGAAAATATTTGTGGTCATCGGAAGAAGCCCACAAAAATTCTTAAAGAAGCTTCTCCAACTTTAGATAAGAGGCTTTAGAAGGAATTTAGCAAGAGAAATTTTAAACATGAGTGGCCACAAGAATTGCAAAACAAACTTGAAACTTGTCTATCAAGGAAAGAAGCTTCATTATCTAGTGTACAAGCTTCTTTTTTAATTCTCAAGAGAATAGCAAGGCACAACACCATCGGATAAGCTTGGAAAGCAAAGGGAATGTCCAAAAATATGAATATTTTGTTATGATCAATCCACTTCCAACCAAAGGCTTAGAGCCAATGAGGCATGTGAAGAATAGATTGATGGTAACACTAAGTCATATACCACTAAATGATTGAACCCAATGCTTACTAGAACATATCCAAACATTTGAGAGTTGCTTTCAAATTTTGCTCCTCTTCAATGAGAGTGAGGAAGGAATCATCAACAAAGTGGTTAGTGACAAGTTGGGTAGAAGAATTAGGCAAGCTATTGCCTTGGACTAGCCCATGAGAAATTGAGTGGGATACAAGATATTCAAAGCCTTTAGCAACAAAAACATATAAAGAAGGGGGCAAGAGGACAATCTTGATGAATGGAGCGAAAAATCCCAAAGGCATGACACTACCGATCATTGATGATAATGCAAGCATAGGCATTTGCAAAAAAACATGTTGACAGATTGAATGAAACGAGATCCAAACCTTGGAACCTAGAGCATGATAAGAATGAAAGGTCATTCAATACTATCATAAGCCTTAGTGAAATCATTTTTCAAGAAAAGGGCCTTTTGTTGAGAGCATTGAGCTCATTCCATGCCATCCCAAATAGCAATAATTTTATCAAGAATATACATAGAATTTATGAAACTTGTTTGTTCAAGGTGAACAATTCAAGGAAGAAGATGGTGAAGTTCCAAAGCCAATATTTTGCAGGACAAATTGAGCAACATGATGGGCCTCTACTTCTAGATTTCTTTAGGATCACTAGCTTTAGGTACATTTGTGTTTCCATTTCCAAAACTTTGAATCCTCATAACATAGGGGAGAGGATCCAGTAGTTGTGCACCATTACTTCACGCTTCTCAAAATCCTACGTGGAAGTTTCAAATCACTCCCATTTTTTTACAGAAGCTTACTTGGCAAGTCCCCTCCTTATAACTAAGGTTTTAAGGCCAAATCAACATGCTTTTTTGCCAAGGTATCCAAACCAGCCCCCCCAAAAAGTGAGACCAATACGAGTGCAAAAGAGGCCCCTATACTTATGCAACTTATGTGGCATTGCATGATTGGTTGCTTCTTACAACTAATGATATATTTCGTAGCAATAACAACTTTAAAATCATAACTATTGGTGCAATATATTGTAATTATTAATATATAAACACACAACAATTCATACATACTCAATGACTTTTTCGTGCTCTTCCTCTACATTAAATAGGAGCATTAAAGAAAACCTGAGAGAACCATAAAAACATTCAAAATAGAGAAATTTGATCAGATACGAGGGACCATTACGGCCATGAATACAGAATGTAGAAACATAGACGAGGCATGTGAACTGTACGACTGTGCCTAACAACAATGCGGTCCCATGGAACTTGTAGAGTACAATGCAATGATGTTACTGAAAGACTTTAGAAACTTTAAAGTAAATGTTTTTTATTTTATGTACCCTTCGGCAGAATCTTCCTTGCTTATACAGAGATGCATGAATGTAGAAGCATAGACAAGCGTTTAACTGTTTTAAGAATGAAATGTGATCTGATAGAATGTACGAAGCACAGCTTATGAACAAATGGATTTGTTAAAATGGTTGTATAAACTTCCCCAATTACAACTAGCGTATGCCAAGCCAATTTTTGCCAGGAATGTTCATTATCATGAAATATATGGTAGGTTCAAAGCTAGACTTTCTACCTTTCTATCATCTTCTCTTTGACTCAAAATTAGAGCGTTAAAACTGAGTATATATGATCATTAAGGCAGAAAAGGTAGTGTTGTTCGAATATTATGATCTGCAAATGCAAATTATAGACATATAGGCATAAAATGTGAACATGCCTCAAAGGAATGTGATATCATGGAATAGACGGGTCATGGGTTATTCACATAGTAGAATTGTTGTAAAGGCTTTAAAAAGCTTTCAAACAAATACAACTGTGAATGTGAAATCAGATCCTTCAATTTTGCCAACATTCTTCTTGCATGTGCCCACATGGAGAAGCATAGGTGACACTTAAAAGGCCATGCATACTGTTAGACAAAACAAAATGTAGTTTCATAGAAAGGAAAAGAAAAAAATAGAGTTGGGAAATCTTTTAAAACAATTTTTGTCACAAAGTTATATCATCTCAAGAAATAATAATTGTTGGATAGGAGAAAAAAATGGAATTGATGAGAAGGTTTTATAAACTTTAGGTAATTATTATGGATAGTGGTAAAATCAAGTTTCACAATCTTTATAAATATTCTTTTGATTGATATCAAGTAGAAAGCTCAAGAAAAAGAAAAAAATATGTCAATTGTTTCATTTGAAAATACTCTAGACTCACAAAGAAAGCAACAAAAATCTTAGACAACTAGATGAAAATCTTTGTGGTCATTGAAAGAAGCCCACAAAAATATCCTAGAGAATATTTTCCAACTTCAAATAAGAGGCTTTAGAAGGAGCTTAGCAAGAGAAATAATAAACATGGATGACCACAATAATTATAGAACAAACTTGAAACTTGCCTACTAAGGAAAGAAGCTTTGTTATCTAAAATGTAAGCTTCTTTTTAATTTTGGAGAGAAAGCATGCCATAGTATCATCAAAGAATCCTGAAAAACAAAGGGAATGCCCATAAATATGAATATTTCACTGTGATAATCCACTTCCAACCAGGGACTTGGAGCCAAGGAGGCATGGGAAGAATAGATTGATGGTAACACTATGTCATGTGCCACTGAATGATCGAGCCCAATGCCTAGTAGAAGATATCCAACATTTAGTTGCTTTCAAATTTTGGTCCTCTTCAATGAGAGTGGGCAAGGAATCGTCAACAAAGTGGTCATCGACAAGTTGGGAAAAAGAATTAGGCAAGGTAATGCCCTGGAATAAGCAATGAGAAACTGAGTGGGATAGAAGGTATCTAAAGCCTTTAGCAACAAGAACATAAAGAGAGTAGGCAGGAGGGAAACCTTGATGAATGGAGTGAAAAAACCCAAAGGCATGAGACTAGTGGCCATTGATGATAATGCAAGAAAAGACATCTACAAAAAGCATGCTAACAAATTGAATGAAACAGATCCAAACCTTAGAGCTTGAAGTATGACAATACAGTCATAAGCCTTGGCAAAATCAATTTTCAAGAAAAGGGCCTTGTGCTAAGAGTATTGTGTCCACTCCATGCCTTCCCAAATAGCAATGATTTTAGCCAAAATATACTTAGAATTTATGAAACTTATTTGTTCAAGGTGAACAATTCAAGGAAGAAGATGGTGAAGTTCCAAAGCCAAAACATTGGGAAAAAATTTGTAGGAAAAATTGAGCGACATGATGGGCCTCTAGTTGTAGATATTTTTAAGATCACTAGCTTCATGTATGAATTTGATATTCCCTTTGTAAAAAAAGATTCCCTAAAGGAATATAATGGAAAGCTTGTAGGTAACATGTCCTCTCCTATGCAATCCTAGAGAGCTTTGTAAAATTCACACTGAAACCCATCATAGCCAAAGGCTTTGTCATTATCCATTGTGCTTATGACTGAGCCTTAAGATTCGTATTAGAGAGTAATTGACCACAAAAATCTTTGATTTGAAGAAAGACATAGTTTTCTTAAGAGAATGTCTTGAGCAGTGAAAACCTTCTCGTAATGCTTGATGAATGACTTGAGAATATATGATAAGTCCATGAGAAATTACTAACCATCCTTGTTTTATTTATGTCATGGGAAGTATGATGATCTTTGAGGGCCACAAAAATTATTTTGAAGCCCTATCACCAACTTTGAGCAAGTGAATTCTAGATTTGATCTGGGCACCTCTGATAGAAGATTATTTGTTATTTACTTCTATTAGCTTAACTACACAACTTGAACCTACAAAGCATGAGAGAAGTTGTTAGCAACAAGCACCTTTCTTGCATGGCAAAGATCTAAGGTGGCATACTCATGAATTCCTCCTAAACAATGGCCAATTGGTGACTATAAATATAGTGGAAGTGAGGCACATATTGAATAGCTATATTCCACCATACAATCTGTTGGTATTTTGGTATGTTTTTGTCATTGATGTCAACACCTACTGAAACACTAGCACTTTGGAGATCCAACAGCATTCACCAGCAAGCAAGTAACTATTGCACAATTACTAGTATATGGTTCACTGGTAGGATATAATGATCACCGGCACTCATAATTATGTGGAAGACACTTGGTAATGTCGAAGACATCATTTGGACATCTTGTCTTGGAGTTTTGTTCATTGGTATATTCATATTTGCATATTTTCTTTACTGGCAAATAGGTCCAGGGTTACCTAGGGTTACACCAACAGGTTTATCTTTTCCAGATCAACATGGCACGCTAAGGAAATGATTAATTATTGTTGTAAATGCATTAAGCTAACATGTTCAATCGATTATTGCATCAGATATTATATTGTTTGTAAAATGTTTTTAAGTTGTTAGGTCCCAGAGACAACTATGAGGGGGGGGGGGGGGGGGGGGGTGAATCAGTTGTCAACAATTTCTAAACCAAAAACAACTTAACCAACTTAATTCTTAATACTGATAAACCAGTTAACTATGTCAGTAAACAGTTTTAACAGTTAATAGCTATACCGGTAAAGATTAATGCATAAAACATAAACACAAAGTCATCCACAACACATGACGCCAATATTTGTATGTGGAAACCCTGTAAGGGGAAAAACCACGGTGGGAAACCTTACCCACAATCAGATGATACTACTGCAAAAAGTAAGTGTACATAAATGGGGTCTGCACATGCAAAAAGGCCAACAGCCTAGAGCTCACTGCTCAATCACAAAATGGGAGTCACACTGACTACAGTTGGATGGTTAAATCCAATAAGAATGTACTGCACAAAATAGCATCTTCATGTGCTGGATTCAGTACTGGTGTAATGCTGATATGCTTTCACAAAAACCTAACTTCACCTTCAAATGATATCTTTGTGTATAGCTTTGCTTAATCTCGCATATACCTCACACAATTCTTTTTCGCATTCCACACTCGATCTTACAAATAAGATCTTACATTTATACCATAACCTAAGACCAATTTTAGTAGGTCGGCTCTATAAGATATTACAATAAAAACATTTTACAAACAATATAATATCTGATGCAATAATCGATTGAACATGTCAGTTTAATGCATTTACAACAATAATTAATCATTTCCTTAGCATGCCATGCTGATCTGGAAAAGATAAACCTACCGGTGTAACCCTAGGTAACCCTGGATCTATTTGTCAATAAAAGCAAATATGCAAATATGAATATACCAATGAACAAAACTCCAGGACAAGATGTCCAAACGATGTCTTCAACATTACCAAGTGTCTTCCACATAATTTCGAGTGCCGGTGATCATTATATCCTGCCGGTGAACCATATACCAATAACTGTGCAATAGTTACTTGCTTGTCGGTGAATGCTGTTGGATCTCCAAAGTGCTAGTGTTTTAGTAGGTGTTGACATCAATGACAAAACCATACCAAAATACCAACAATCTCCCCCTTTGGCATTGATGGCAACACAAGATGGAAAAACCATCAAAGTGCCAAAATAGAAATGCCAAATACCAAAAACCAACAATCTCCAAAAAGATTATAACCAGAAATCAGAGAGTAATAGTTTCTCCCAAACAACAATCTCTCCCCCTGGGAGCAACATGTGTTTTCCAAAGTTTCCATACCAATTTCCCCAAAAGATAATGTGTTTTTTCCATATATATCTCTCCCCCTTTAACATCAAATGCCAAAGTTACAATAATACCAAGTTCATATACAAAATACCAACTACTCCCCCTGAGAAGTAGCTTCCCCATCGAAGACCGGAGTAAAAGTTTTGTCTTTTAATTCTACCGGTTGAATCATCAACTATCTAAGTCTCTACCGGTGGCGGTATGACTCCAAGATGATCTCTGAGATATTCAAAAGTCTCTTTAGGCAAAGGTTTTGTGAAAATATCTGCAAGCTGTTCTTTAGTGTTCACATAAACCAGTTTTATCTCCTTTTCTTCAAATTTTTCCCTTAGAAAATTCAATTTAATAGAAACATGTGTTGTTTTAGAATGTAGTACTAGATTCTTAGATATATCAATTGCTATAGTGTTATCACAATATATGGTAATAGGTTCCTTGCATTTTACCTTTATGTCTTTCAACATTTGCTTAAGCCATAGTACCTGTGTACAGTTAGTTGCTACTGCAACATATTCTAATTCTGTTGTTGATAAAGATGTACAACTCTGTTTCTTACTCAACCAAGAAACTAGTCTGTTTCCAAGAAAGAATGCTCTGCCAGTGGTGCTTTTTCTATCATCCACATCTCCTGCCCAATTTGCATCTGTGTATGCACATAATTCAAAGTTTTCATCTCTAGGATACCATAATCCAAGATTTATAGTGCCTTGTAAGTACCGAAAAATCCTTTTTACTGTTGATTCATGATTTTCTCTAGAATTACTTTGAAATCTAGAAACAATACATACTGCATTCATAATATCAGGTCTGGTTTGTGTTAAATACAGTAAACCTCCTATCATAGATTTGTATCTAGTTGGATTAACAGGTGTAGATTCATCCCTTTGAGATAATTTGTCATTTGTAGTCATAGGTGTGCTTACCAGTTTAGAGTTCTCCATCCCAAATTTCTTTAGTAACTCTTTTAAGTATTTGGATTGGCTCAAGAATATACCTTTGTCAGTTTGTGAAATCTGCAATCCTAAAAAGAATTTTATTTCTCCAATCATAGACATTTCAAATTCTTGCTGCATTTTAGTAGAAAATTCCTTACATAAACCATCTTCTCCTCCAAAGATTATATCATCAACAAATACTTTTATAATCAAGATGTCATCATTAGTTATTTTGTAATATAAATTGTTGTTTGCATTTCCTTTAGTAAAACCAATCTTTAAAAGATACTTATCCAATCTTGCATACCAAGCTCTTGGGGCTTGTTTCAGTCCATACAGAGCTTTCCTTAACCTGCAAACCATATCATTGTCATCTCTCAAAGAAAATCCATCAGGTTGTTCAATGTATACTTCCTCTTCAAGATCTCCATTCAAAAATGCATATTTAATATCCATTTGATAAACTTTGTAGTTCTTGTGTGCTGCAAAAGCCAAGAATAATCTGACTACACCAAATCCACTAGTACAAAATGTAGATCCAGTTACCCCGGTACCATTTGAGGATTCCACAATAACTGAAGAACAACAGCAAACAAAGACACCCTGGTATGTAAGATTGAATCATTCTGAAGATCAGATAATTGGAAATAAATTTAAAGGAGTTATGACAAGAGGAAGATTGGCAAATGAAGAGGTATGTCTTATTTCAGAAGTGAGGCACATATTGAATAGCTATATTCCACCATACAATCCACCCAATTGGTTGAGTAGGGCATAATTTAAATAATCCCCCATAGGAGAGACTAAAAGAGAACATATGTGTTACCCCCTGTAAGTTGTGAATTATTTTGGCTCAGTTGCAAGGATCCTCTAGTGCTCCACTAAAATAAGGAAGCATTAGCATAACCATGTCATAATTCCTCCCTTAATGTTGATGAGAAAGTGGTGTTAGCAGACCAACTAAAATTGGGCACCAAAAATGTACATAAGAATGTAGACCCAACATTAGGTCAATAGATGCACAAGAAACTAAAAAAAGGGTGTGCATCATCTAACACATGCATGAGGTAAGAATCGCTACTATTCATCTTGTGGATATCTCTAATTGGGGGGAAATCTAGGTGCTTTTATTTTATTTTCTATTTTTGGGCCATGAGATCATGTCTCTCACAGTAAATCGCTTCCATTTGAGTATTCTTTGCAATCCTCATAATAAATGGAAAATCAAATGTGAATGTTATAGAAAGAAAAGGCATACAAAAGTGTGAAGTGGAGAATTGAGAGCTTAGCAAATCCACCACGTGGGGAAAGAAGGATTCACTACTTGCTCAATTTTCACTTGGGGGACTTTACATTCAAAAGAGGGGGATGAATCTATTAGATCCAATCCAAAAATGATGCAAGGATTGAATACTAAGTAGATTGATTGTGTTTCAACCCTCTTTTGTAAGTTGATTAATTGAATTAAGACTAAGTGCTAAAAATGAAGACAAAGTATGAGAAAACAATGAGCTACAGATTTGAGTTTCAGTCATGCACCTAGATCTAAGAAGTTTGAGATGATTCGGAGCTGCTTTGCGAAATTTGCCAAAAGTTGCAAGGACCATGTGTCCGGACTAGGTTGCCTTCCTATCGGTTCTCTGAACTTTTCGTGCATCGAAAAGGGTTTTTCCGTCTCTACAAATCAATGATTTTTTTAATGGTTAATATTTGCCAATTGGCTATTTTTTGAAATTTACGAATCAAAATTTGGTTAATAAGTTCAACTTTAAGGTGACCAAATCGCTACCTTTTTATATTTTTTTATTTTAGTGTTATTTAAATAGCCAAAGAATTTATTTTATTAATATTTTAAACTCAAAGATTCACCATAATATTCGATACATGATTAGATAAGATTCGCCAACGTTTTATAATTTATTGTAGAAATCTAAATTAATTCGCCAATAATATATCATAATTATTAGTTACTTTAGGTTTATATCAACAATTTTTAGTTGCCAACATTGATTTAAAATATAATCTAATGACCTTAATTGTATTGCATGAACTAAATTATACCTACAAGTTTAATGCTCGTGGGGGTTGATATTACTTTTGAATTATTGACCTCAATGAAAATCAATGGTCTAAAAGCAATTTTTGGCCCCATGATTATTACAATTTGTTGGTACATTTTATCTCACAAACAAAGAGGGCTATTAGATTATTTTAAATTAATTGTAGAAATTAAATAAAGTAGAGTCTACCCCTTAAACTCATTAATGATTTCCACCTTTAGGCCTCTATGTTTCTATAAAAAAATAATTTTCTTCAAAATGAAAGGATTTAAAATAGTAATTAATGCATACTTTTATTATTTTCTAAGATTCACCAATATTTTCTACTTAAAAAAATTGATCTAATAAAAATCGCCAATAAATTTTAAAAAATTCTTGTAAGAAAGGAAAGATTCGCTAATAAAATTATTATTTTTTATTACAACAATTAAATATTTGCCAACGTTTTATACAATTTTTTGAGAGGGGGTTTCTTAAAGTTATCACTGCTACAAATAAATCTCTTAAATCCACAAGTATAATTGTGCACCTGCTTTCTACATGCAGAAGGAAAGGGAAATGTGTTGGGAATAGGGGCTTGCTTATAGGTCAAACCCTAGCTTTGGAATTAATCAAGTGGTTGAAATAATGTAATTGAAATGTCTGAAAGTAGAAATCCTCCTCTTTGAGGGGATGTTGAATTGCATGAAAATGAAATGCTTATACCTCCTTGTGAAGTTTTGCTTGCCTCCACATGGAATTATGATTTCATGAAGTAGAATCATGATCTCCTCTTCAATCCTTGAAATCTTGACTCTATTGCTACTCCAAACCTTGAAGGAAGACTGGAAATGTTCAATTGCTCTTGAATGCTTGAATGCTTGATTTCTTGTGTGTGTGCATGATAGATGGATTGTCAAATGAGAGGGGAAATCCCTCTTATATACTTTCCCGTAGGATGAATTAATTAATTTTACAACATGAGCCGACATAGGGGGGATTTTCCCACTTCAAATTTAAGGTATGTCAAAGGGAGGGGTACAAGATAGGTCCCCATTAAGGAGGACCAGGGCACCACACCCTGGTCCTGCCCCAATTTGGGATAGAATCAAGGTGCATGTACGGTGCATCAATGAGTTGCATGAGGTTTTTGATATGTGCGAGCATAATCAGGTCTTTGATCAGGTCTAGGGGCACACACACTAAGGCAAAGACCCAAATTGAGTCGAAAATTGCAAGGGGTGCAATTTTAGGACATTACAAAAAGAACATTGCATTCATCATCACATTGATGAAATAAAACAAATCACTCTCAATCATATTATTTTCTTACCCAATTATCTAATTTTGGTACATGCAAAAATATCATCTAGACTCACTCAAAAATGTTATGAGACATCATCATTTAGGGATGAGCAATGTAGTCATGTATGGATTGCATTGAGATCTCATCTCTTAAATTTCTTGTTGCTAGATATTTGATTCCAATGTTGACTCATCCATGAGTTCCAGTGATTCTTTGCACTAGAACATTGTGATTATTTTTTTAGATCAACCACATTGGGATGCATATCTATCTTGACCATCACATTTTTGTTTTTACAATTCAACCTTGTTGATTTGAGTGACACTATTTAGGATATTTTTGTATATTTGATGACAATCACATCAACATTGTTGTCACTCTACTGGGCCATCTTTATATCTTGCTCTTGTGTCACCTACAACAACATTTTTCATGAAATATTGTGCATATATTGATGATTTGACCTGTCTAATTCAACCATCATCTATGTAACTGCCATCATCTGAAGTAGCAATAGATTCACATAAGCCCAATTATCACCATATGTTCATGGTCCTTATTCCTAAATCTTACATGGCACCTGATCTATCTTATTAACATTTGTCATATACTAGAATTGTCTTGGATACACTTTACATCATTCCAAAACATCATGGACCTCATTTTCGTCTTTGGATCATATGCAAAATTTAGGAACCTTAATATTACTTCATGAATATTCCTATTAGGAATGAAAAATCATTGTGCACACATTTGTGGTGTTGTTTCTTCCCAAGGGGAGAAATATTATTCAACATTTGTGGATAATCTCTAGCATCTAGTATTGAGCATCTACCAACATTATATGCATCATATTTAGGGGATGTTGCATGGTTTCTCTTCTCCTATTATTTTTGGGAGGAAGTATATAGATTCACATGGATAATTTTCCTGATCAATTTTTGGGGGGACTACATGACCTTCCCTTCTTTCTATCCTATGGGGAGAACATTCCTGCACATTGTGTTAGAAGTAATCCTTGGGGGGCCATCATGATTTCTCCTTGTATATTATATCTTCCTTTTTTTTTAGTTTATTGGTTCATGACATCATGTCTCTCACACTAAATCCCTTCCATTTGAGTATTCTTTCCGATCCTCAAGCAAAATGGAAAATCAAATGTGAATAATATAGAAAGAAAATACGCAGAAAAGAAGATTGCACTCATAATCAAATTGATGAAATGAAATAAATCATTCTCAATCATGGTATTTTCTTGTACCCGATAATTATCTAATTTGAGCACATGCAAAAATACCATCTAGTCTCACTCAAACATCTTATGATACATCATCATTTAGGGATGAGCAATGTAGTCATGTATGGATTGCATTGAGATCTCATCTCTTAAATTCCTTACTGCTACATTTGATTCCAATGTTGACTCATCCATGAATTCCAATGGTTCTTTACACTAGGAAATTATTATTTTTTTAGATCCACCACATTGGGATGCATATCTATCAAAAATCACATTTTTAGAGTCCGACCTTATTGATTTGGGTGACACTGTTTAAGACATTTTTTGTCTATTTGATGACAATCACATCAACATTGTTGTCAGTTTACTAACATCTTTGGATCTTTCTCTTGCCTCACCTACAACAAATTTTTTATTGAAATATTGTGTAGATATTGATGATTTTACTTGTCTAATTCAACCATCACCTAAAGTAGCGTCAAATTCACATCAATCCAATTATCACCATACATCCATGGTCCTTGTTCTTAAATCTTATATGGTACCTGATCCATCTTATCAATATTTTTCATAGAGTATAATTGTCTTGGATATATTTTAGCATCATTTCAAGACACCATGGGCATCATTTTAGTCTTTGGATCATATGCAAAATTTAGAAACCTTAATATTAATTCCTACATCTTCCTATTAAGAATGGAAAATCATTATGCACACATTTGTGGATCATCTCTAGCATCTAGTATTGAACATCTACCAACACTATAGGAATCATATTTAGGGGAGGTCGCATGGTTTCTCGTATCCTATTAGTTTTGGGAGGAAGCATAAAGATTCACATGGATTATTTTCTTGATCTAGCTTTTTGGGGGCCCACATGACCTTCTCTTCTTTCTCTCCTATGGGGAGAAAATTCTTGTACATTGCATTAGAAGTAATCATTGGGGGGTCATAATGATTCCTCCTTGTATATTATATCTTCTTTCACTTGTAAATTCAGTTTCACTTGCATCATTTATCTTTTGGAGGGGTTGTTTCCCACTAATTCTTCCTCCTTTTCTCCACTTTATGAGAAATTTGTACATGATTACCTAACATGACCTAGTAATGGGGACTCATTATCATGCATATATTACTCCCTAAGTTTCACTTAAGGAGGGGTGTTAGTGTAAATAGAGTCATTATACAACTAGTTATCTAATCACCTTTATAAGATTGACCAATTTACACTTATTTCAAGAATACTTAGGTTTTTTCATGATTTTGTCTCACTTTATTAAATTGAGGCATGTGTCCTCATCATTTGAGACACTTAGTACATGCATATTCGACACTTGTCAAGTAAGCTTAGGGTAAGTGCACCAAGATGGTGAACAGAAAAGTGGCCACATGCAAAAAAATGAATTTTTTCATAAACCGCGCGTGTTCTGGAAATTCAAAACCCGTATGGGTTTTGAGGAACATTATATTTTATAATAAAAAATCAAAAGTTCCTCAAAAACCATACGGGTTTTGAGGAACATTATATTTTTTAGAAATCCATGGGTTATGCAGAACTAGAAGTTTTGGCCTTAGTTCTGCATAACCCATGTGGGTTATGTAGAACTAGGAACCAAATAGGAAGTGGAGAGAGAGAGAGAGAGAGAGAGAGAGAGAGAGAGAGAGAGAGTAGGATAAGGAGAGGGGGAGGGAGAGAGAGTTAGAGAAAGAGAGAGAAGGGGATAGGAAGAGAGGGAGAGATATAGGGAAATAAAGAGTAGGGAGAGAGAGAGAGAGAGAGAGAGAGAGAGATGAGGTAGAGAGAGAGAGATGAGGTAGAGAGAGAACGAGAAGGAGAAAAAGGTGAGATACTTGGCAAAGAGAGAAGTGTGAGGGGGAGAGAGATGAGATAGAACTCAAGGAGGATAATTAGGGCTCAAAATAGATAGAGACGGTGATGGGGGAAGGAAGACGAGAGAGAGAGGAAAAGAAGAGAGACATGGATGTATAAATATATGTATATATAACTATAGATATGCATATATACATACATAAACACATATTATATATGTATGTCTATACATATGTGTAATAAATGCTAGGTTTACAAACATACATTATTATGTCTTCATAACTTGTACGGGTTTTGTGAAACACAAAATAATGGTTTTAGTTCTACATAACCCATACGGGTTATGCGGAACTGTGAATAGTACTTTTTGTTTTTCAAAACCCGTGCAGGTTTATGGAGAAATGTGAATAGTAATTTTTGTTTTTCAAAACCTGTGCGGGTTTTGGCTTGGTAAGAGGGTTGGAAAACGACCCTAAGACTTGCAAACCCATTTCCCCCCCCATTTTTGTCCCTTTACATGTTTTTTCATCTTCCAACATGATTTATTGACTTCGTCGTCATCAAGCTCACAAATGATCAAGTGGGTATCTCTAAAATTACCACCATAATCTCACACGTCTTCTTAGTTTTCTGACCATATAATTTTTTTCTATTTTTGGACAACATTAGCATAGTAAACTTTAATTTTCTTTACCAGTGTCTTGACAGTCCTCACAGACATATGTCTACCATTTTTTTAATAACTTTTGATATATTTGACCAAATTCAAAATAAATTTCATATTATTCTTCTACACTAGATTCTATACACTTTTAAAAAAACAAGTTTGCATTTTCGATTATTTTGATGCAAGTTATGCCCAGCGCACGAATAGGTACTAAATTTTCAGGATGCGCTCACTTCAAAAAATAATTAAAAAAAATACTCAATGGAAAATTACAAAAAAATACAAAACTTCTAGCTCTCACTCTTACCTATCATCCAGCCAAAGGGTTTTGCAAAATACTAAATCTAACTATATATTTTGTATAGCGCACGAAAACAACTATGTTGTGTTTTTTTGAAAAAATCAGGAACAATTTTTCATGCGCGAGAGGTTTGACCCTCTTAATCTTATCCAATTTTTAAAAACTTTAGTAGTCTAGAAACTAGATTCATAGCACTACAATTCTTATTCTATTCTCAACTCCTAGTTTTTAGTGCATGACCTTCAAATATCTCTTTGAAGTTCAGGTTTACCTGTTTTCAGAAAAAAGAAAAAAAAAAGAAAAAAAATAAAAATAAATAAATAAATAAATTTTAAAAAATAAAAAGTGGCCACTTATACCCTCTTTTGTTCACCATCTTGGTGCACTTACCCTTTAGAAGTGTCCCATATTTGGAGGGTTAGTTAGTTGTTTAGTCCTATCTTACTAAGTCATCATCTTCATTTGTATACAATAGACATGTTATTGTGCTTCATTGTTCACTTGTGCAAGGTTGTCAATTCATGTTTCCATATCTTGGTTAATTCCAGAAAAATCAATGTATCCATACTATTTCCAACTTATTTTTGTGTTCACCTTGATGAGAATATCCCAAAGCAATAATAAATTAACAAGTATCATAATCCTTTTTTCTTTATTTTTTCAAGCATTTGCTAGTATTCCACCCATATTCATACTTTCTTATATTTTCTCTTTACTTCAATTTGAGCTCACCTTCCTTTACATTATCTCCATCTCATATTGATTTATGTCACTCCAATTTTTTATTCATCATAAATCTCAAATGCACAAGAAAATATAACTTCTTGTCCTACTAACAAAACCATTACAATTTTTTCCTACCAACTCTTTTGTAGATTTCTCTAGTGGCATAGCTATTATACCTCTTAGTGATACAAGTGCTACTTAGCCAATAGGACTCTTACATGGACTTTTGAGTCCAAAAAATTCTCAAGCCTAACAATAATGTGTCACCATTAAATATTTTTTAGGTTGTCAAAAACTAGTGACATGCTTTACCTCTCCACATCATTGAGATGATAAATTGATAATATTTTGAACTCATCAATCTTTATTCATAATTGAAAATCCGTTAGTTGTGTGGAATGAATTTAATAAATATTAAAAAGGTAATATATATCGTATATTTTTCAAAATGATTTGTCTCTCCACATCATTTAAGATGGTAAATTAGTAATACTATGCACTCCTAAGTGTTTATTCACCATACAAATCCACCAC
Organism: Cryptomeria japonica; assembly: GCF_030272615.1. Taxonomy (NCBI): domain Eukaryota; kingdom Viridiplantae; phylum Streptophyta; class Pinopsida; order Cupressales; family Cupressaceae; genus Cryptomeria; species Cryptomeria japonica. Next base: position 235,472,951 of record NC_081409.1, read on the forward strand.
TTGCATAGCATAAGACTTTAATATAGATATTACAAAGACATTAGATATATAAAGTGCTATTAAAACAATCCATGGTAGTAAGATATTTTGCAAATGAAGGCTTTAGTCACCTTAGTAAAGATATTAATCAGTTGAAATTTCACAGAGATGATAACTGTTAGTTCAATTCTATTTCTTGAGAGCAATTGTCTAATTTATCGATTGTACCCAAGCTCCATTGTAAATATTTTCAACCGTAAGATCTTGCATGGTCATGGTAGTCTATGTGTTTCTCATTTCTTCCATGACTATAGATAAGAAATAAAGATAATAAATTTCTCTATGACTCCATGTCTTCGAGCTTCCTTTTGGTATTTTCTATAATCTTACAGCGAACCAAATTTATGGCTTCACATTAGTGATTTTATCCATAATCATGAGCTTGCACTTGCACTTATTCCTTAGTTGTCTAACATATGTTCTCTACCACTTCTCAACCATAGTTATGCTTTATAATGTTTTCTTTCTTTTTCTTTTGTGGATTTGTAATTATTTATTAAACATACATGACATAGATATCTTAATTTATGTGGCAAACATGCAATAACAAACTCAAGTTTAGGTGATGTGGCATGCTCTTCACTTGAAATAATCCTCCAACACAAATCATAGCCAAGATTGTTTTTGGTATGCACAAAGCATGGCAATAAATAGTTCTTGTATGCTCACCATTGGCTTGCTTGGCTTGCATTTTAACATTCTCATTTGTACATGGGGTCAAAAGTTCTATTCTTGCTGAGGTCTTTTGTGCCACTTTTGCCCACTAAGAAATTTCATTTTGGACCACCACTTCCTTTGTTGCCTAATTCTTTATTCCTCTTTGTCATTGGTTGATCACTTTCTTTACTTTATTTTAGAAGCAACAATTTTTGGAGGTTGTGAGCATTTTTTCATTGATTGTGTTCCTTCACATCATAAAATTTCATAGTATTCTCATTCTAAAGATCCAATTTCTTCCATTAAATTGGGCACACCAATTTAGCAATATGGTTTCATTGTAACTAAAAATGAGTGGTGGAACATGCATTATGCTCAAAGAAGTCATTTTCAACAAACAAATACAATTCAAGATCATCTTTGTTTACTCTTAATATTTTGAAAATATTTTTTTATCTTTTATTTAAGGACTAATATGGGATTTAGATGGTATGCTTTTTGACTAGCTTTATTGTCGTTTATGAATGCAATTTGATTCATTTATTTCATACTAATATGGAATTCAGATGGCATACTTGTTGACCATCTTTATTGTCATTGTTTATGAATGCAATTTGATTCATTTATTTCATAAGATAACTATCACTAGATCATCACATTTTGTGGACATCAAAAGTATCCAAATGTAACACAATATATTAATCTATTTCAATTTTATCTATCATACACAAGTGGGTATCCATAGTTTGTATTATTTATATGTGAGAATCCAAAGAATTATTTAGGAGGATATTTGTGATTGCAAGAATTAAGATTTTTTTAGTTTAGATTTTTCCCTCCCCTTTTATTGTTACGTTCTTGAATTGTGTGGTTTCAATATTTTAAAATAAAAATAATAAACATTTTTCTTTGTTGGCAGATTTCTCCCTTTTGAATATGATGAAAGAAATTACAATTTAAGTCATTGAATGAATGAATGAAGTGATTTTAATAATGTACACAAGACCAAGCGGTTTAAGGGACTAGGAGCTCCCAAAACAACACTAATTCAGGTTTTTCTCCATGTCAGCGATCCTTTTATGCATCTTGACAAAGAAATTCATAGTTTTGTGAAGTCTTTCTTCCTCAAATAACTTACTCAGATTGTCCACCTTTAGATTGTTTTCAAACTGCTTACCTATATCCTTGTGCGCCACACATTCCGCGATGAAGTGTCACTTAGTTTCAATCATTCCTTTACCGCAAAAGATACAAGTCCTTTCTTCCTCAATCGAGCCATTAATATTCTAGCCTTACCCTTGATTTCGGTTCTTAAATAAGCCTTTTTGTCATGTGTCCACATGGGATTAAATTCTTCAACACATGTGTCTTCTTCCGACCATTCTGCTTTGTCCATATGGTAGTCCTAAATTTTTCCAGCACCCAAACTTTAATCTCCTCATTAGAATTAGGACAATCTTGCCAAAGAATGTCCCATTTGTTCTCACGGAAGCTTCAGCTATAATCCATTTTGTTAAGTTACTTAAAAAAAGGTTGAAAATATGGATGAACATTGATGATCGAAAATGATAACTATGGAAGAGTTAAAACATAGGAAGAAGACGTGGAGATAACAAAATGACAGATGAGAGGAATTTCTAGAAACTTATTGATATTTGAACATTTTAGAAACTATGATTACTATGGAAAAGTTAAAACATAGATGAACATCGATGACCGAAAATGATTACAATGAAAGAATTAAAACGTTAGAAAAAGACTCCGAAAAAACAAAATGACTTCCAGAAACTAGCAGAAATTTGAACATTTTAGAAACTTGTACCCTACTCCAGCTGATCAACATTTAATAGATGAAAAGAACAGTGAATGCACAGTTGTACATCCCACCAAATCTCCATTACATCATCTAAATCCCCCTTCACACTGCACAATGTATTTTTGTGGAATATATTATAAACCAGAATCGAGAGGCCCACACAAACCAAGATCTAATATGAAATGTGCTCATTACTATTAAGGGAAAACATGTCCACATTCATACAGCTAAATGCTATCCATGTACAAACAATTGTAGGAAGAAGCATTACCACAAATAAAATAGTGTTGACTGATTGCAATCTACTTTTTATTTGTGCTTAAATCTGTCCCATACAGACAAAACGAGACGTAATGCAGATGTATGACTGAAGTGGTCCAACACTCGAGAGTTGAATGCTCAGTGCTGTCAAACTCTGTGGGCACAGTACACAGTAACATAAAATAAAGCAAAGAAAATGACATGGTACCAGATTCATACTGTCCACAACCTACAGAAAATGGCATCAATTCCCAGGTTTTGAAAATTTACAAAAGCTCACTACTGTCTCTCATAACTCTGCAACTTCTGTAACTCTGGTAAGAGTTGCAGAAGTTATTATCACTGTTTTTACACCTACCTTTGAACCTGAATGGATTGAGGAGAGGAAATTTCTAGAATTCTTGATAATAACAGTTTGAAATGTTTTTGCATGTGATTGGTTGTATTGTTTTTTTTTTTTTATTATATAATTGAATTTAAAAATATGATAAATCTAATGGATTGCCTAAGAATTTGTTGTTATTCTGGATTTGAGTTAGTAGATGAGATTTTTATATTTGTGAAATAGTATAATTTGGATACCCATGTATGAAATTTTAATAGTGTATTAATTTTTATCATTAACGTTTCAATCATATTTTGTAGTTTATTATTAAAATGAAAAAAGTAAGAGAAGATAATGAAAACAATTAATTGAATAGAAAATAGTATTTAAATTATTTTAAGGTAAATATTTTTATACTATAAAAGACAATTAAACATAGTGTCTTAGAATTTTAATAGTGTATTAGATTTTCTTGCTTCCTGAAAAATAGACGACTAAACATAATCTACAACATAATATTATATCGATAAGTATTTGATAACCATTTTAAATAGATATTTATGGTAATTAAATCCATTCATAATTATGCTCAACTCACATAAATATTAAAGAAACTAACAATAAATCTTATGCACAACTGTACTTAAAAAGATCACCCAATTAGATCACTAGTGTACAACATAATACTATATAAATTAATATTTGATAAACCAATTTAAATAGATATTTTTGGTAATTAAATCCATTTATAATGACCCTTAGCTCACAAAAAAAGATTAAAGAGACTGGAAAATTAAATTTATATCTACTGCACAACTCTATTTAAATATAGAAAGCATGGGCACTAAAAATAATAAATAACTGTCCTCTTTTTTATTAAATTATCTCAACTTTCAACTTTTGATATTTGAGAATTGTCCTTTCATATTTGGTTGGCACTAAAAATAACGAGTGCCACATAGTGGCGAGTACTTGCCTCTTGATTTGTAGTTCAAATAGTAATTGTTTTTATAGTTATTGAATTTTTTTATTAATTATATAACTAATATAGTGTTGGACTATGATAAATTACAAATTTTTTGGTAGATAACGTCCTTGCTATGCAAGGATCAAATATTTGGTTGTTCAATGTCATTTTGTTAGGGAGTAGGTATATATTAGTGATTATTTTACAAATCGTAGAAGTTCTATAGCGTTTATATGGTGCAAGCATCCAATAGTTTTACTATTAGATGCATGAGTTGTATTTTTTATGTCTATTATAAACTCTATCATAGTACACACAAAGTTTGGGCCACTTTAGATCATTGTTGTGTGACATGAGGGCTTCTCTTAGTGAAACATTAATGTGGCTATAATTATAAAATATTTGGTGAATAGCACATTAACAATTATATTTGAATTGTGCTATGTGGAGGTTGTACACTATGGTGTATAGATGGAGACTTTATGATCTTTGGTGTCCAAATGCCGAGAAAAGGATCTACTAATCTATTTTGGATTTTATTATCATAGATAGTACACATATAAATATAAGAGGTTATAATAGTTATAACACTTAAGATATTTGAAGGGAAAAGTGTTTACAAAGATAATACTAGTATGAAGATACTAATCAAAAGGACGTATAGATAGGTTGGGATGAAGGAGAAATTAAATGTTTTAATGAGGCAATGTTGTGGGTTGTTTAGAAAGATTGTTTAATATCATATTAAATTTGATAAATTATTATGTTTAAATTAAATAAGAAATACAAATTAAAAATAATTATTTATTTTTATGTAATTAAATAATGAAAAGCTATAGATAAAAAAATATTAATGCTATTAAATTTGTTTTAAAATATTAATTTTTTTAAAAATAAATTGTTAGAAAAGTCCATAATATTTATTCTTCTTCTATTGGTTTACTTTCATATTAAATTTAATAAATTATTATGTTTAAATTAAATAAAAGATTAAATTAATATGGATATTTATCTTTTTTGCCAAAAAAATATTATTGAAATTTAGTTTATTTTCATTATAAATTAAATAACATTTTAAATATAATACATATTTTAAAAATATATATATTTTTTAATCTTGTTCATAGATTAACTTAAAAGAACTACCTATTACAACAAATAATGAAGTTAAATGGGTTGTTCCAAGAAACCCGCCTATAAGAGGCAAAATGATATTAACCAATCGTTTGGAACAAAAATAATTTTTGTAAATTATAATGTTAACAAATGTGCATCTATATTATAAAATAAATTAAAAAAATTTAAAGAAAGAAAAATAATTGTTTTACCCCAACTTTCAATTTTTTATATTTGAGAATTGTCCTTTCATATTTAGTTTCCACTAGGGGAAGAGCACCAATAGATAACATAGTTCCAATAATCGTCACCTTATTGTCATGTTGTCAAAATCGGATGTACCGTTTAAGATTTGTGGGTGTGGGAGCTATGACGGCTATTGATGCTCTTCCCCTACTCTACTTAAATATCAAAAAGACACCCACACTAAAAATAAAAAAATAATTGTCCTCATTTTTTATTAAATTATCTCAACTTCCAAACTTTTGATATTTAAGAGTCGTCCTTCCATAGAATACATTGTGAGATCATGTAACATGATATTGTAACAATTAATACTTGATAACTATTTAAATACACATTTTTATAATTAAATCCATTCATAATGATACTTAACTCAAAAAAAAAATGAAAAGTTATAAAATAAATATAAATCTTTTCTACAAATCTACTTAATTATCCAAAACACCAAACACTAAAAATAATATATAATTATTATTTTTTAATTAAATTCCCTCAACTCTGGTATTTAGGAGTTATCCATCCAAAGAAGACGAGCACAAATCAATGACTGGACACAAAGGCAAATCCTCAATCTCATAAAGATATGATTTTATTTTTTTTAACCTTACCCATATAGGCTATTCATCACATATTCAAGAGGTGAACCGTGACATGAACAGTCAGTTTGACAACATTACTGGCCGTCAAAACATAATAAATAATTGTCCCCTAAACCTTTGACCTTAAACTCTGACATTTGAAAAAACCGAAACATTAGGTAAATTTACCGACCTTACCAACTGCAAATCACAGACGAAAACGAAAAGGTCGATCCATGGAGATAAGGTTACATTGCTTGCTAATCACATGTTCACCCATTAACTTCAGCTTTACTACTAACAACATTTGTGGCTCTCATTCATTCTGACAAATTATACCTTTTTTCTATTTAGCCTACACTTTCTGAAGTATCTATTTTCCACAAGGTTTTTCTCAGTTCTATGGCTATCTCTGATTTAGCAGCAGAGCAATGTAGATAGATTGTGGTGCTACAAATTAAGGTTTTAAGGGCGTTTCAGGGCTTGGGATTTGTACCCATTTCTTCAAAAAAAATTCTCTCTTTGTCTGTCTGTTTTTCTCACCATGAGGATTCAGTGCGATGTGTGTGAGCAGAAGCCCGCTGCGGTCATATGCTGCGCAGATGAAGCGGCTTTGTGTGTTGATTGCGATGTCAAGGTGCACCAGGCTAACAAACTTGCTAGCAAGCACAAGCGCCTGCCGCTCATGGCCTCCAATTCTAAGCTTTCTCGCTGTGACATATGTCAGGTAAGGTCTCCAACACTAGAACTTGGAGGGAATTAAATGAATTGAATTGGGGTTTCTCAAGAAGTTCAGGATTTGTTGCAGTTGAATTTTTCTTGCCAGTATGATGATGGAAAAGTACTGTGTAGTGGGTATACTAAAGGCTGTGAGATTAAGTTCAGCAAAAATTGTGTTAGAAAGAATCTATTAGATTGATAGAGCGGGTCAGTTAAAGGGAAATGCAATTTGTAGGGGGTTTGGTTTGTTTTTGGAGGGCGGTCCTGTTATTAAATTGATTAGGATTTTAATGTAGGCACAATTTTTTTACAGTTAAGGTATCAAATATGATGAGTTTCTCATCAAGTTTCTGGATCTGATGAGTTTCTCAACAATGTTTTTGGATTTGGCTCTGAGTTTTCAACAATGTTTCTGGATTTGGCTCTGAGTTTTCATGGATTCTCTGTTGATGTATTATAAAGTTCGGAAAAATTTCAAATCAAATCTAAAAACAGTGTCTCATGCTAAAATTTAATTTTGCACATACATTTGTGATGAATACAGAGTTAAAGGGTTAAGATGTGGACTAAATTCTTTCATTATCTTTCCTCTCATAATTTCTTTTGAAATGATCTGGTCTTTTAAAAGTCATCGAACTAGTTTTCAACAGGGGTACAGGCATCTTTGTGTTCCATGTAGGTTCTACCCCTCACCCAACTTTTTCTAGAGTGCTCATTCAAGTTGTATGGTTGTTTCTTTCTGGTTCTTGCAGGCTTTCACTACTTTTCTAATCAATGTTTGCATTTTGGGGATTTTAATACTTTGTTTACATTTTTTGTATCTATTTTGGCTATTTTAATACTTGTCATTCCATTCAATTCTTGTCTTACTGTAATCCTGTCTTACTGTTTTTGGTATGTTTATCTGTTGTTCCTGTCTTTCTTTTCTTAAATGGCAAAGTCTTACCTCCATATAAAAAATGCCCTTCTATTCTTACTGCCTTAACCTACATAATGTTTCTTCTCAATCTGTCGCACTCTTGAAGTCCATAACAGATACAGATACATCTAAAATGTGTCATCTGAATCTTCTGTAACAGCAAGTTTTACATTTTACAGTACCCAAAAGTTATAAGCATCAAAGCTTTGCATTTAGCTTTTGCCCTTCAAGCCAATGGATTCAAACCCTTGCTTGCAAGCGCCAGAACCTACCAGCTTCCACAGGGCCTATCCATTTATTGGGATTTACTTTGTTGATTACACACTATGATCCTTACATGTTGCTGTGGCTTTCAAATTCAAAATAATTAGTTTAGATCCATACAGTGTAAAGCTATTTGAATAATATATCCATTCATCTGAGGTGTTTCTTCAATGAGAGGCTTTATGATTTTGCTTCTCCAGAAGACTTTTTTTGGGAAGGGGGGTTCATTCACCTTTTTTTAAGAATAATCTAATTCGTTCAAATTTTTTATATGTAGTTTTTGATTCCGTCTGAAATATTGTGCAGGATAAGACAGCTTTTGTATTTTGTTTGGAAGATCGAGCAATGCTATGTCGGGACTGTGACGAGTCCGTCCACTCGCCGGACACTTTAGCGGCGAAACACCAGCGGTTTCTCGCTACCGGAATTAGGGTTGCTCTGAGCGCTGATATTTCCTCCCATTGCGAGAATGAAGGATCTACGGCTCCGATTGCATCAAATTCTGCTGTTCCTGCCACGGTGTCAACCATGCCATCGCTCAAGAAATCGGGAGGTGCAGTTCATCAGAATTACGTGGAACCTTGCTGGAGTGTGGACGATCTCTTACCGCTCTCAGATTTCGATGCCAAGGTGATGTTCTTTTTAGGGTTTCTTTTGGCATTTCAAGATAATTTTTCAAATTTATTAAAAAAAAAAGATTTTTATAATATTTTTTACAATAGTGGATAATATCGCCATTTGTTGGAAGAAGTACAAATATGCCAATATAAATCAGAAATTTATCTGTATTTTAGGGTAAGGTCCTATGGAAGAATTTCAGATCTATTTTTATGGATCAGGAGGTCCATGGATCAACTATATTTTTTTACGTTACATGATTATTTTGAATCTTTTTTTGAAAAATAGCACAGCCCTTAAACAAGCCCTTATTTGTTTAGGACTACATATTTCAGGGGTGCAATTGGGATGGGGCTAGAAATTGTCCCACCAGCTTAAGAATTTTTTCTGCCACTTGTCGGCTACCTACTATTTTAAATTCCTGTCAGACAAAAAATAGAATGAAAATGGTATTTATTTATTAATTTTTTTGTTTGCAGCATCTTTTATGAGATCACCAGCTTACCTAAATTTTGGAGCTTAAACTTTTAAGCTGATCTGCACTATTAAATCATGAGACTACCAACTTTAAAATATTTCTAAAAAATCTCAACAATACTCATTGAAATTTTTTAAAGAAGCCCCTTCATAAGACCTTACCCAAGTCCATAAGCTTTAAAGTTAATTCATATTATCTAAATACTTTAAAAAAATGATTTAAACATTTTGGAGTCTGTGTAAACACCCAAATTATTTTTACCGAATGCTATGCATCTTAAACATGATTTCTACTAATTTTTTTTCTTGTACAGGGAGACCAGGGCAACCTAGGAGATTTTGATTGGAACATTGCTGATATGACATTCCTCGGGGAAGAAGAACAGGATAGCCTTGCACAAGTTCCACAGCTGTCGAGTGGATCCTATCCCAGTACCATGAATGTAATGAGTGGAAGACCAGCAGGAAAGTCCAATGCTTCATCAAACAAAGGGAAATCTAAGGCCACTCAAATCTCCCAAGTTCCTGATTATGATGAAGCTTGTTTCGTAGTTCCAGATATTGGAATGCTGGAAACAGGATGCCTCAATGCCCTGCCTTCAAAGCGCATGAGGCGTTCTTCCTTCCAGATGTATCAGTATGAATAGGTTTGCATCCCTGCATGTAACTTCAGTTTGGTCCTTTGGCATAGGCTTATATGCACAAGCAAAACGACCCAACTGACTGCGATTGGTATTTCTGGGTACTAAATTTTGTAAGTAAATAAATGTATGAGTAGATGGCATGCTCCAGGGCAATACTAATTGATGTGCTTGTACATTAAAAACGTTAGATAGAGTTAAAAGATGTTTGCATTTCTATTTCAAGAGAACCCACGAAGAAAAGTCTCAGGAATATAATGTATCATTGGTCACTGTGAAATCATTTGCTACATTCACAACGACAGTGGCTTGCTTTAGCTCTATGGCAGGATAAATATATTTTGGGTTATTGTGAGGGTATGTAATTAAAGTTCAAGTATTATATAATATGACTTGTGTGTTGTCGGCCTGTGGTTTTAAGTTAATGATGGAAATAGTCAGTTGCATGCAATGACTTTGGGTTTAAGTAGAATGAGGTCTTTACTTAAAAAGATGAAATATCTATAGTTCATAATATCATTACATAAGTTTGGTATTATATTTGAATTTGATTTGTGATTTTATTTTTATCAATCACGAGTTTAACAATATTTCTAATTTGATCTATTTATCTATTTACTAAATGATGAAATCATACATCTAAAATTAAATCTATTATTATAAATTTTTGTGCAGCTATGAATTTAAAATTAAATGCCCTTTTCTTTGATTTTGGATCGAAGCACCAAACTACAAACATTAAGACAAGTCACAGCTGACAAAACAGCAGCAGCACACAGTGGGGTGATTGACTGTTGACAGGCTACAGCAGCAGAGCACCCAGCAGAAAAAACAGTTATACAAATATCAGCTTCAACAGAATGACAACAAAAAAACTGGATGATAAAGCTCATCATACAGACAGAAACCAAAAGCTGAAACCCCAGATTCGTAATTCATTCGTCACAAACCAGTCTCTATCTTATTAATACCTGCCTTGTTATTATCGTATTCAAAATCCTGTACTTTTCAATTATTTGATATTTCTCGCCAAATAAATCAATGATCTGTTAAATTTGTCAACCGACGTGAAATATTTAATGCTGTATTGTCAAAACAAATATTTATTGGTTAAACTATTTTCCCGCTTATTCTCGCCATCAGGAAGGAGGAATTACATTTCTTTGTCAGTCTATGCAATTGCATCGTAAGCTCCAGTTTCAACTGAATTCAATGTTGCCTGGACCGTACTAGCAGTATAACGGAAGAACTTCATCCTTGGTAAATTGCTCTTTAATTCTTAACCTGTGAATTTTGTTCTGTTGCATACTTATCAAATTATACTGCTACTTTTTTACTGTCTTTCACAAAATATTTGTCAATTTAGGAATATATTATCTTAAAGCATATGAATTTACGGAGTATTAGTTACAAATATTGCATTTTATATTACATCTGTTCATAATGCAACACAATGCTGTACAGAATTCCATGAAATGTTTACAGCTCCTGTAAAGGTATTTAAAGTAGATTTACCTGCAAATTGAGTTTGAAAACTCCTCCTGTAAAGGTTTTTTAAGTAGATTTGCCTGCAAATTGAGTTTGAAAACTCCGAAATAACAATATAGATAAGATTGAAATAACATTTATGCCGATATTTATGTTACTGAAGGGAGAATATTCATACCATACAGTCGGTGAATCAGAGAATGATCGCCACCAGTATGTCCAAGAGCGTTTTTAAGCCTGCCCTCATTATCATTTGGATAAGATTTCTGCTGTTTGCTTAAAGCACATCATTGACATCTCTTTCTAGAGACATCTATCCCATTTGCATTACTGTCTTTGAAAACCCCAAAGTTGAAAATGAGTTTCACCGTTGTGAAAGGATAGATTTAATGGTGAAGAGAACAAACAATACACGATCCTCAAAATGTTATATCAGCAATTCTTTCTAATTGTGTTGAACTAATAATCTTTATTTGTGTGCCATATAATATCTTATGTTTTCAATTTTTTGTGTACCATATAATCCTTTATATCTTATGCAATTGGGTAAAAGTACAAGTGAATTTAAGTATTTTAGCACAAAATATAAGGTTTGTTATTGTGTAAGTAAAAATATTTAAATATTTGAAAAAAAAGATATTGGGTAAATCATTCCATGTTGGTATATTTGTTCTATAGTAGAAAAATTGTTAATTAAAAAAGTAACGCACTTTTTAATAATTATTTGATAAATATGTTTTATATTAGATAAATTGTTTTTGATATTAACAAGGAGCAAAACAAAGGTGTTGACCTTTTATAAACACAGGTCGAACAAACCATTAACAACAGGTGTGAAGACTATTGTTAACAATACAAAGGCTAAACAATCCATTTATAGCACACTAGCAAAAAGTTAAGATTCCAACTCAAAACTTGACTCGGAAGAGTTTGGTGGGGCAAGAATTATATTTTTGCCTACAATAAACAATAGTCCAAGCAACATTGCTATTAGGAACATCATTACAAATGCGATTAAAGGGAAAACCTTTTTAGAGTGTTTATCGCCACAACAGTGAGAGGCAAAACCTCATCTTGGGGGGAGTCATCGTTGGCATGTGAAAAGTCATCAAAATCAAAAGCATCGACAACCAAATGATCAACATTTGCATATTTCCACCAAGTAGTAATACCTTTACGATGCGAAAGAGAACAATCCATAGCTAAGTGACCAATTGAGAAACATCTATGACAATGAATGGGGAGGCCCTCATAATCTAGTGATGTCCATGACCTACCCAACCATAAGAACCACATCCCTGCAAAGAAGCATAGAGATGTTAATGTCAATTAGGATGTAAGCAAAAGTAGAATGACCCATGGAGGATGTGGTATCGTCCACCTTCAAGAAGCATCCAATAGAATTGCCAATGGCCTCATAACAAGGATGTTTCCAAAAATGAAGAGGAAGATTGGAAAGACAAACCCACACTCAACGCACATTGAGTGGTTCAGTAAGAGAGTTAAAAGAAGTTGTCCAAGGTTTGACAGATAAAGTTAACTCCCCAATCCCATAACTTGCTCATCACCAAGTTATGATCCTCAAAGGAAGCAAAAGAAGCAATAAAAAACCTTTAGCACAAAGGTAAGCTCTGTTGGACATTGTTGATACTAGGACATGTTGTCATTGATGTCAACATATTCCTGTGATTTATCGCTCCGATGGTTGCAGGTTGGTTTATTGAGATCATGGTTTGGTGTATGGAGTATTTCTAGTATCATTACATCTTTTTGTATTGGTTTGGTGATCCAGAAAGCTTAATTGATCATATCATATGATCCGGTTTGCAGTTTAGTTTTTATGATCAGTGCTTTACAGAGTTCAGTATTTCCTCCGGTATATTCTAGTGTGATTAGATCTTGAGTTGAGTTTTCAGGAGATTGTTTGGGATGGTCTTGTATATCTTCATTGCAGATGGTTCGTGATTTGGTGCTCCACAAGTTATCTTTCTTTGTGACAGTTGTTACTGTTTGAGTGTTCTTGAGTTTCAGATGTTGATCGATGAAGATTTGATAAGTGGTGTTGGTACACCTGCTGCTGATTATTCTAATGTGCTCGTTGATTGTGTCATATTTGTTTTGGTGGTCCACATTGATCATTTTGCGTGGTATTGGTGATTTTGTTGATCTGATGATGTTCTTTGTGTTATGCGGTATTCCTGGTTAAAGCTAAGGGAGCATTGCTAAGTGCCCTGACTGATTCAGAGATGACAAATGTAATGGTACTTCAAACTGCACATGAGATTTGGGAGAAGCTTGAGACCTTGTATGAAGGAGATAAACAAGTAAAAGTTGCTAAATTGCAGAGTTTGAAAGGGAAGTATGAGATGTCGAGGATGGGAGAAGATGAAAACATAAATCCTTTATGGCTAAGGTGAATGAACTTGTCCTAGGTATCATATGTGCTGGTGGAACCCTTGAAGAAGATGAAATTGTTGCTAAGGTGCTAAGATCATTGCCCCCTGCTTACAAACATAAGGTAGCTGCTATTGATGAGATCCAGAGTGTGACTACTGTAACAAGATATATGTTGGTTAAAAAGATTGTTGCATTTGAACTGAGCGAGTTTGGTGAATGACATGGAAAGTCCGAAACAACATTTAGAGCATCTATATCTGAAAAGAAGAAATATGATCTTGATGAATGCAAAATATCTAGATATGAAAGAGAGAGAAGAGAGATGGAAGAACAAGAAAGAGAATTAGAGGAGCTTGAAATGTTTACAGCTGTTCATAATGCAACACAATGCTGTACAGAATTCCATGAAATGTTTACAGCTCCTGTAAAGGTATTTTAAGTAGATTTACTTGCAAATTGAGTTTGAAAACTCCTCCTGTCAAGGTTTTTTAAGTAGATTTGCCTGCAAATTGAGTTTGAAAACTCCTCCTGTAAAGGTTTTTTAAGTAGATTTGCCTACAAATTGAGTTTGAAAACCCCGAAATAACAATATAGATAAGATTGAAATAACATTTATGCCAATATTTATGTTATTGAAGGGAGGATATTCATACCATACAGTCAGTGAATCAGAGAATGATCGCCACTAGTATGTCCAAGAGCGTTTTTAAGCCTGCCTCCATTATCATTTGGATAAGATTTCTGCTGTTTGCTTAAAGCACATCATTAACATCTCTTTCTAGAGACATCTATCCCATTTGCATTACTGTCTTTGAAAACCCCAAAGTTGAAAATGAGTTTCACTGTTGTGAAAAGATAGATTTAATGGTGAAGAGAAGCAAACAATACGCGATCCTCAAATGTTATATCAACAATTCTTTCTAATTGTGTTGAACTAATTGGTTTAAAAAATAAAATAAAAAATAAGATATCATATAATAATATCAATAATAATAAAAAAATAATAATTCATTTTTATTGTATTTTATTTTATATGAAGATTGGTAATACATCTCTACTTAAATGAATAAGTAAATAATAATAATCTTTATTTGTGTGCATATGATATCTTATGTTTTCAATTTTTTTGTGTACCATATAATCCTTTATATCTTATGCAAATGGGTAAAAGTACAAGTGAACTTAAGCATTTCAACACAAAATATAAGGTTTGTTATCGTGTCAAGTAAAAATATTTAAATATTTGAAAAAAAAAGATATTGGGTAAACGATCCCATGTTGGTATATTTGTTCTATATTAGATAAATTGTTAATTAAAAAAGTAACACACTTTTTAATATTTATTTGATAAATATTTTCTATATTAGATAAATTGTTTTTGATATTAATAAGCAGCAAAACAAAGGTGTTGATCTTTTATAAACTTAGGTCGAACAAACCATTAACAACAAGTGGGAAAACTATTGTTAACAAAACAAAGGCTAAACAATCCATTTATAACACACTAGCAGAAGGTTAAGATCCCAACTCAAGAGTGGGAAGAATCACCCAAAACTTGACTTGGAAGAGTTTGGTGGGGCAAGAATTATCTTTTCGCCTACGATAAACAATAGTCCAAGCAACATTGCTATTAGGAACATCATTACAAATGGGATTAAAGGGAAAACCTTTTTAGAGTGTTTTTCGCCACTTGGAGTAAATTGTTACAGTAAAAAAGGAGCAACAGGAGTAAAAACCTCAAGGCAAGAGGAGGCCACAACAGTATGAGTAGGATCTAGGGGGGTTGTAGAGACCACAACAATGAGAAGCACATCCTCATCTTGGGAGGAGTCATCGTTGGCATGTGAAAAGTCATCAAAATTAGAAGCATCAACAACCAAATGATAGCAGTTGCATATTTCTACCAAGTAGTAATACCTTTACGGTGCGTAAGAGAACAATCAATAGCTAAGTTGATCAAGTGACAATGAATGGAGAGGCCTTCATAATCTAGCGATGTCCATGACCTATCCCCAACCATAAGAACTGCATCCCCACAAAGAAGCATAGCGATGTTAATGTCGATTAGAATGTAAGCAAAAGAAGAATAACCTATGGAAGACGTGGTATCGTCCACCTTCAAGAAGCATCCAATAGAATTGTCAATGGCCTTGTAACAAGGATGTTTCCAAAAATGAAGAGGAAGATTGGAAAGACAAACCCACACTCAACACACATTGAGTGGTTCAGTAAGAGGGTTAAAAGAAGTTGTTCAAGGTTTGACAAAGAGAGTTAACTCTCCAAGCCCATAACTTGCTCAACACCAAGTCACGATACTTAGAGGAAGCAAAAGAAGAAATAAAAAACCTTTAGCACAAAGGTAAGCTCTGTTAGACATTGTTGCTGCTAGGATATGTCATTGTCATTGATGTCAACATATTCATGTGATTTATCACTCTGGTGGTTGCAGATTGGTTTATTGAGATCATGGTTTGGTGTATGGAGTATTTCTAGTATCATTACATATTTCTGTATTGGTTTGGTGATTCGAAAAGCTTAATTGATCATATCATATGATCCGGTTTGCAGTTTAATTTTTTTTATCAGTGCTTTATAGAGTTCAGTATTTCCTCTGGTATATTCCGGTGTGATCAAATCTTGAGCTGAGTTTTTGGGAGATTGTTTGGGATGGTCTTGTATATCTTCATTGTAGATGGTTCGTGATTTGGTGTTCTACAAGTTATCGTTCTTTACGACAGTTGCTTCTGTTTGAGTGTTCTTGAGTTTCAGATGTTGATCAATGAAGAATTGATAAGTGGTGTTGGTACAACTGTTGTTGATGATTATAACATGCTTGTTGATTGTTTCATATTTGTTTTGGTGGTACGCATTGATCATTATGCGTGGTATTGGTGATTTTGTTGATCCGGTGATGATCTTCGTATTATGCGGTATTCCTGGTGGTGTAGCATATTGTGGTTGATCTTGGCGTGATTTCCAATGGTGTTGCGTATTTGGAGATTTGATTTAGGTCCATGTTATATGATGTATATCATTATATCGGTCCGGTGGTCGATCTTTTATCGTATGATGAAATTTTATAATTGTGAGTTGAGGGTTTAGTCGACCTTGTTGTCAAGGTTGATGGTTTGTATAAATAGGTGATATAGTCATGTAATTTAGGTATTGTGGTTGTGAGATTTTGCCAAGATCAAGGGCACAATGAAAATCATAAAAAAAGAGAATAGATTGACAAGAACAAACTGTATTCTCATCAATATGCAAATGATCAACTGGATTCACCGATACAATGAATATAGGCTTGCTTATATAGGCAAGGCCATATGGATGTACGGGCACACAATCATGACATGTGGCTCAATGAGAAACAAGGGTAGGTAAGAAATACTAGGGGTAGGTAGGAGAAATAATATAATATTCCACAAGAGGTGGATGACCCATCGAATGTGGAGTGTAACGGCAAAATAAAACCACAAAAGGTGGAATTTCTCCTACAAGCTATATCCCTATGTGCACACTTCCCTAAGTGTCTCAAATCCAAACTACGAAGAGACGCATTATCCTAAGTTAACTTAATTAAAGTGTAATAATATCCATAATGAATATTTATTTACACCAACACCCCCCCTTGCGTGCAACTTAGGGGAATGAAGACTCAAGTCAACAATGCAAGATGGGTCCTGGCTACTAGGCCATGATAGGTACCCATGTACAATATGCAAATGCAAGCAAAACTATACAATGCAATCTCTCACAAACAGAGAAAGGGAGAAAACCCAGTGGGAAAAAACTCCCCCCCAAAAGAGAGATGAATGTACAAAAGACTCTCAAAGAAGGACAAAACCTCAAAGAGGAAAAAAAACCCCCCATAAGAGAGGAAGAAGAAGTCAGATGACCCCCCCTAATGAGACATCCCGCACCCCCAAGAGAGCTCGCAACTGCTGGAACTTACTCATGGTGAAAGGTTTGGTGAATATGTCTGCAACCTGCTCCATTGTAGGACAATACTACAAATCAATGACCTGCTCTTGAATCAGCTCTCGAATATAGTGCATATGAATTTCGATGTGTCTGGTTCGTTGGTGCTGGACTGGGTTCTTTGAGATTGCAATATCACTCTGATTGTTGCAATGTAGAACTATCGGCTGTGGAGTGGTGAACCCAAACTTTGTGAGAATCTGCTGAAGCCAAATGGTCTCAGTCGTTGCGTTACCAGCTCCTCGATACTCAGCCTCAGTCGAAGAAAGAGCAATAACATGCTGCTTCTTGCTTTGCCAACAAATGGGGCCTGAACCAAGGTGAAAACTATAACCTGAAGTAGACTTACGATCATCAAGATCACTAGCCCAATCGGAGTCTGTGTAACCAACCAAGCGAAGTCCTGTGCCTGCTGCATAGTGAATCCCATAGTGATGTGTACCATGAATGTAATGAAGGATTCATTTGGCGGCTTTCCAATGAATCTCATGTGGTTCCTGCATGAAGCGGGAAACCATGCCAATTGCAAATGAAATATCAGGGTGTGTATGAGTCAAGTAGATGAGACTACCCACAAGCTGACGATACAATGTGGCATCAACTGGTGGAGAAGAACACCGAGCCTCAAGCTTGACTCTTGAAAGAAAGGCAGTCGGTGCAGGCTTACAATCAACCATATGAAAGCATGCAAGTAAATCAAGAGCATACTTGGGCTGCGATAGTGTAATTCCAGAAGGTGACTGTGAAATCTCTATCCCGAGAAAGTAGTGAAAAAAACCCAAGTCAGTCATAGAAAATCTATCATGCAAAATAGATTTGACCTAGCTAATGATGGATGTGGTACTCCCTGTAATGATCAAATCATCAACATAGAGCACAAGTATCAAGTGAGAGTCATCTTGTCGCAAAATGTAGACATTCGGATCAAAATGACATCTAGTGAACCCTGCTGAGAGAAGAAAGGAATCCATCTTGGCGTACCAAGTCCTGGGGGCCTTCTTAAGGCCATAGAGAGATTTCCTTAGTCTGCAAACCAAGGAAGTATCCTGGATGAAACCATGTGGCTGCTCCATATAAATCTCCTCATCAAGATCCCCATGAAGAAAAGCACTCTTCACATCCATCTGATGTACAGCCCAACCATGAGCTGCAACAATAGCAAGTGTCAAGAGAATGGAGTTCATCTTGGCTATGGGCACAAAGGTCTCAGTATAGTCAACACCTCAAACCTGAGAGAAACCTTTCACAACAAGCTGAGACTTATACTTATCCACACTACCATCTGCCGCAAACTTGGTTTGATAGATCCACTTACATCAAACCATCTTTCTCCCCTTAGGGAGATGGACTAAATCCCATGTGTTGTTCCTCATCAAGGAACTATACTCTTCCTCCATAGCTTGGTCCCACTCAGGAACCCCTGATGCTTCCCGAAATGTCTGTTGATCGGAAGCGGTAGCAATGAATGCATGTGGAAGATCCTAATGCTATGATCGATTTCTCCATGTATCTGAAGGATCCCCAACAAGAGAACCCAGGGACTCAAGTGTTTGTCGAGCCCAACGAGGTCTAGGTGGAGGTGGAGAACGAGGCTCCTCAACTACAACTGGACCCTGCAGAGGTGGAACCCTGTGAGTCGGAGTTGAAAGAGTCTCATCATATGAATCACTAGCATCACTATCCACAATGGAGGAAGGTGGAGGAGGTAGAGAGGCTAAGCTAGGAGAGCTTTCCTCAAAGTGAACACTCCTCTCAATGAACACCTCATGTGTCTCAGGATCCATCAATCTATATGCCTTAACACCCTTAGGATATCCAACAAATATGCAAGGCCGACTTTGAGGTTCCAATGCCTTGCGTTTCTGTGGAGGTATACGAGCCCATGCTGGACACCCAAAGACTCTGAAATGTCTCACAATCGGTTTTCTACCAGCCCAAGCCTCAAAAGGAGTAATACCTTGCAAAGCTTTGTGAGGAACCCAATTCTGGATGTGTGTGGCATAATTGATAGCCTCTGCCCAAAAAATGGGATCAAGAGAATGTGCATGTATCATACAGCTAGCCATTTCTTTGAGAGTTCTATTCTTGCATTCTGCAACTCTGTTCTGTTATGGAGTGTATGCAACAGAATGCTGAAGATCAATCCCCTCAAATGTACAAAAATCCTCAAGTCTCTTGTTCACATATTCCCTTCCATTATATGTACGAAGAATCTTGACCACTTTCCCGGATTGCTTCTCCACACGAGTCTTGAAGTCCTGAAATCTATCAAATACTTCACTCTTATGAATGAGAAAGTAAACCCAAGTGAAGCGGGAGTAGTCATCAATGAAGGTGAGGACATAGCGGGCCTTGCTAAATGAAGTTACTGGAAATGGACTTGCTACATCGCTGTGAACAAGTTGAAGAACTTCCAAAGCTCTCCAAGCTTTCCCCTTATCAAACTTCTCCTCGGGATGCTTGCCCATGGAACAACCTAAACATACACCCTCTGACAAACTAATTTGAGGTAGACTTGTGACCATGTCTTTAGTGCTGAGTTGCTGAAGATAGCGGTAGTTGAGGTGGCCAAACCGCTCATGCCATAGCTTACTTTTTGAATTTGAATGAGTAAGCAAGGCCCTAGAAGGAGAACTTGGCACAGAGTGGGAGAATGAATAAAGCCTTGAGTTGTCATTGACTTGTCCCACTACTACCAAGGCATCATCATCAAGTTCCTTTACCACAACTGAATCGGGTGTAAACTCAACCTTTTTCCCATTCCCATAGTGAGTGATTTGGTAGATGGAGAGAAGGTTGGCAGACAAGTTAGGAACATAAAGAACATTCTCAAATGTTCCATCATCCATTTCAACTGAACCTTTCCCTTCAACCTCTACTTGTGTATCATCACCTATGTAAATGTGAGGTACCTTAGATGGCTCCAATGAAGAAAACTGCTCTTTTGTAGAACCCATGTGATAAGAGGCACTCGAGTCAAGTATCCATTGTTGTGAAGAGCCTGTAGTAGCCACAAATGCTTGCCCTTTTCCCTTAGACTGTGAGGAAGAGGAAGGAGTTGAATCCTTCTTTGTGTAGGCGGATGGCAAGTTGATGTTTTTTTTTTCTTGAGAAGATTTGTCAACTCATCAACTTGCTTGGTGTGGCATCGATGCTCATCATGAGCATACTTCTTGCAATATGCACAAGTTGGTTTATCCTTCTTAGGTGGTGTCCCCTTCTTGGAAGATGATGAAAAATTGCCTTGTGATGGAGAGGATGATTGTCCTTTTTCCTGTTGTGGCTTTGATGTAGAGTACTTTTTCTTCTTGTTGGAATCTTTGCCTTGACCTCCTTGATTCCCTTGATTAGCCACCAAAGCCTTGGACTTTGAAGACTTGAGAAGCCCCACATTCAACAACTTAGATTGTTCCAATATCAACATTTCTATGAAAGCATCAAATGAAGGCATAACATAGGAACTCTCCACTGTCAAACGATGAGTTTGGAAGCTAGACACAAATGTTGCATATTCTGGTGCAAGCTTGTCCAACAAGTTGAATATCAACTGAGCATCTTTTTTGTCAATTCCACAATCCTTAAGCTTTGCTCTTAGCTCATTTGTTTTGGTGACATAATCTTGGATTGTATCAAAACTCTTGTGATCCAAGTTGGTGAGCTCATTGTCAATCTTATAACCTCTGATTTCATCAACTTGAACATACAATTTTTGAAACATATCCCAAACATCTTTGATAGTAGTACACTTCTCAATATGAAAGATAGGTCATCTGATACATACTTGTGCAAAGTTCCAAGAGCCATGCAATTCTTAGTGAGCCATTCTAACTGAGAATTAGGATCAGGTGGTGCTACTATTGTTACATCTATGTAATGCGTGAGACCTTTTTCCATTAATTTGCTCCATACTTTAATTTTTCATGATGCATAATTATGTGGAGTTAAAGGTGGAAATTTATGAGGACTCATTGCAAAAAAAATTAAAGAGCACAAGGAAAGAGAGGCACAATTACACAAGACACCCCCCCCAAATTCACTCAATCAAAGAAACCCCCCAAAAGTGATGATTTGACACTTTATACTTAGTGCGTGTACAATGGGCCACTTGCAAAAAATGGCAAAGTGGACTTCTGATTTCAATTTTACAACTGCCTCAATAAAGCCAAAAGAGACTCAAACTACAGGTGCAAGATATCTAAACTAAGATCCAAGCATTTTACAAGTACCAAATAGGCCAAATAAGACCAATATTTGAAAGTACAATTTACACTTAAAATATCTGAAATCTGATCATAGATTATGAAAGTAGACAAAAAAATGCACTTTAGAAAAAAATGACACCTGAAAAGGAAGTTGTATGAGCTCAAACGAGGCCTTTGAAGTTGCAGAATTGAGGATTGGACAGGTACAACTGAGAGAATCCAAAAATTACTAAAACCTCGTGCACCAAAATCAGAAAATAACCACACCACTATGAAGAGCACAAAAAATTAACTCAAATAAAAAAAAATTGCACTCGAAAAAGAGCAAAATTGAGCAAGTTATGAGCCTCCAAAGTTGGCCCAAAAAATCAAACTGCTCAACAGAGAGGGGTCAATTTTTTTTTTCAAAAAATGTTGACTGGGCGCTTACTGGGCAGAAGGTACGAATCCCAAAAACAATTTTCAATTGTTTTTTTTTTTTGAATAAAATTCCGAAAATTCCGTACGGTACCGCCCGATTTGGGCAACAAATTTCCTCCACACTCAAAAATTGATTTTCACCAAAATAGGTCGAATTTATACTCTATTTTTATGGAAACGGCCTCCTGGATGCAATGGTGAGGTCGAAAACACTCCAAGATGCCTCCAAAAAGTGCAATTCCTCAGATCCGAAAATAGAAGCCTTCCAAAATGTCTCAAAAAACCAATCAATGAAGCCCCAATGGCTCTGATACCATGTGAGATTTTGGCAAGATCAAGGGCACAATGAAAAGCATAAAAAAGGAGACAATAGAATGACAAGAACAAACTGTATTCTCATCAATATGCAAATGATCAACTGGATTCACCAATACAATGAATATAGGCTTGTTTATATATGCAAGGCCATATGGATGTATGAGCACACAATCATGACATGTGGCTCAATGAGAAACAAGGGTAGATAAGAAATACTAGGGGTAGGTAGGAGAAATAATATAATATCCCACAAGAGGTGGATGACCCATCGAATGTGGAGTGTAACAACAAAATAAGACCACAAAAGGTGGAATTTCTCCTACAAGCTATATCCCTAAGTGTAATAATATCCATAATGACTATTTATTTACACCAACAGCGGTTGTGTCTACATTATCAAAGAGTGGTGTATGTGAGAACAAGGGATTCATTTTTTGGTTTGGTGATTGAGCAGAGATTGGTGTAGAGCAGACAAATGTGCTTAACTGGAACTGTCATCAGGCATTTGCAGATGATATTATTGTAGTTCAGTTCTTTCAAATTGTAGTCTGAATCTTGTTGTAAGTCAGTGAGACTTCCCTAAGGGTTGTAGCCTTCCAGGTTATTATACTTTGAGCTATAAGCTCTAGGCAGTGTGCCTAAAAGCTGGTGCATTCCCCATTGTAAATAATTTCACATACTATTGCAGAGTATCATCTTATTGTGGGTAGGTTCCTAGCGTGGTTTTTCCCTTAATCGTGTTTTCCACATCAAAATCTTGGTGTTGTGTGTTGTGCCATCTATTTGCTTATCTTTGTTGTTGTTGCAATTTATTAGAATTGTATTTGTGGTTAAGTTTGTTAATCCAATGAAAACTGATTCACTCCCCCTCTCAGTTTTATTTCTTTGTTGTTGCCAACAATTGGTATCAGAGCTAGATCCTCCGAAAGAAGCTTAATCGCTCGAGGAGATCAAGGATGGCAACTAGAAGTGGAAGCGTTATCTTTAAGGAGACTTTGAGATTTGATGGAAGTAACTATACTATATGGAAGAATTGGATGGAGGTGCACTTGAGATGTCTTGGAGAAGATTATTGGAAGATTACTAAGAATGCCTATTCTGTTCCTCTGAATGGACCGGCTATTGCTCATTAGATCAAGGAAGCTAAAAATAACATTAGAGCTAAGGAAGCATTGCTAAGTGCCCTGACTGATTCAGAGATGACAAATGTAATGGGACTTCATACTGCACATTAGATCTAGGAGAAGCTTGAAACCTTGTATGAAGGAGATAAACAAGTAAAAGTTTCTAAATTGCAGAGTTTGAAAGGGAAGTATGAGATGTTGAGGATTGGAGAAGATGATAACATAAATTCCTTTATGGCTAAGGTGAATGAAATTAAATCCTAGGTATCAGATGTGTTGGTGGAACCCTTAAAGAAGATGAAATTGTTGCTAAAGTGCTAAGATCAATGCCTCCTTCTTACAAACATAAGGTAGCTGCTATTGATGAGATCCAGAGTGTGACCACTGTAACAAGATATATGTTGGTTGGAAAGATTGTTGCATTTGGACTGAGTGAGTTTGGTGAATCACATGGAAAGTTTGAGACAACATTTAGAGCATCTGTATCCGAAAAGCAGAAATATGATCTTGATGAATGCAAAATATCTAGATATGAAAGAGAGAGAAGAGAGATGGAAGAGCAAGGAAGAGAATTGGAGGAGCTTGAAGCATTGATTGCCCGAAGATTGCCTAAGGGAGCTAGTAAGTATGATTGAAAATTGCCTCTGAAATGTTTCTCTTGCAATAAGATAGGACATTTTGCTTCTAGATGCCCAAAGAGAATGCCTAAATATGATAGGCATGATAAATTTGATAAGCATGATAGGAATGATAAATATGAGAAGCATGAAAAGTATGATAATCCTTACAAGCCTAACTAGAAGTATACACATCAAAAGAATTGTTATTATGTTTCTGATGAAGGTGTTACAGATGAAGAATCAGAAGGAGATCAAGTTGTGTTTATTGCTATTAAAGAAGATGGACCAGTACATGTTGATTCCACAAACTGCACTATTGAGGAGAAAGCTTTAGCTGCTAAAATAGAAGAGAAAGATACAACGGTTGCTCACATCATATGACCAGTGATAAAAGCAAATTTGTGAGTATGGAAAGATATGATCGTGGAATAGTAAGATTTGGAGATGACAAAACCTGTGTGATCCATGGTAGAGGTTCTATTTCCTTTGATGATAAGTGTATATGGGGAAAATGGATAAAACAATATTGAAAGACTAAATGAATTCAACCACAAAACCCTAGCCTAACAACAACAAAGATCCACCATAACATATGAAGATTACCTAAGACAAATGCAAATCAAATGAAATCACAAAGATTATACCATCACATGTCCAATAGGGTTTGGATCTCCATTCTTCCTATCTCCATTGATCTTGCTTGATATATTTGCTCTCAGATTTTATGTGTGCACAAGAGCTCAACAAAGAACGGAAATGTGGTTGCAAGTAGGCTTGATCACATATGAAAGTTCAAATGCTAGAGTAGTCAGGTAGTGAGTAGGGGTTTGATAATGAAGGAAGCATCTCCTTATATAAAAGACACTATAAGAAATGGAGGGATAAGATTAAGAGGTGTAAAAGATAAATGGTCGGCTATGATTAGAGGGTAGGTAGAGGAAATAAGAAAATAATGAGAAGGTAGGTAGTGTATGAATTAAGAGATGAATGACATGTGTCATAGGTAGAAAAGACTAATGAATTAATTAAATAAATAAATTTATTTATTTAATAGAAGAAGTGGGATCAATTAAATAAATAAAATATTTATTTAATTTAAGAAAATGATAATTTAAATAAATAAAAGTATTTATTTAAATGAGAAATAAGGCTAGAAGAGGGTAAATGAATTAATTAAATAAGTAAAGATTTATTTAATTAATAGAAGAATTAGGCTAAAATAATTAAATAAATAAAGATATTTATTTAATTAGACACGACAATTTTAGGTGTCTACAATAAGCATAACACTGATAATGTCTTGTATGTTGAAGGTTTGAAACATAATCTTTTAAGTGTTGGACAAATGGTAGACAAAGGTTATGATTTGCAATTCAAGAATGGTAAATGCAAGATTCTAAATGCCTCTAGTATAGAGATTGCATCTGGAACTAAGAATGAACATAATATCTTTCACTTAAATGTTGGTGAGAAAAGATGTTTGATTGCTCAGATTGATAAAAGTTGGTTGTGGCATAGGAGAATGTGTCATGTTAATTTTTATTCAATGATTAAGATCAATCCTACACAAGCTATTAGAGATTTGCCTAAAATTGTTAAACCTGCTAATTCAATATGTAAAGAATGTCAAATGGCTAAGCAAGCAATAATTTCTTTCAAGAGTAAGTAGTATACGTTTGATGGATTGCTAGATCTTGTACATACTGACCTATATGGACCTACAAATATAAGAAGTGTGTAGGGTGACAAATATTTTAATGTTACTGATTGATTATTATTGTAGAATGATGTGGGTTGTCTTTTTGAAGGAAAAATTAGAATCATTAGATAAATTCAAGATATTCAAAGCAAAGGTTGAGACTGAGCTATGATTGAAGATGAAATGTCTGAGATCTGATAGAGGAAGAGAATTTTGTCCTAGTGAGTTTGATTCATTCTGTGAGAAGCATGGGATTAGAAGACAATTATCTTCTCCTAGAACCCCACAACATAATGGAGTTGTTGAAAGGAAGAACATAACTGTCTTGGATGTTGCAAGGACTATGCTAATTGAAGGGAATGTTCTAAAGATCTATTGGAGAGAAGTTGTTAGCACTGCTATTTACACATTCAACCAAGTGCATATAAAAGGTGATACCGGTAAGACTCCTTATGAGCTATGGTTTGGTCATGTTCCTACTGTGAGATATTTCATAATTTTTGGTAGCAAGTGTTATATCAAGAGAAATGAGGACATAGGAAAGTTTGATGCAAGAAGTGATGAAGGAATTTTCTTGGGATATTCAACAAAGAGTAAAGCCTACCAGTGCTACAATAAGAGACTGAGAAAGATAGTAGAAAGTGCAAATGTGAAGGTTGATGAGAACTGTGGAAAAAAATCAGAGCATACGAATATGATGATGGTCGACATATTGTTCTAACATCTATTCAGACTGAAGAATTGAAGCATAATGATCTGGTAGAGACTATTAATCTGCATGTTGTTGCTGCCGGTGAAGAGGTACAAGAACCTGAAAGTTAGAATAATAAGAATACTCTGAGATATTTAAGATTGAACCACTCTGAAAATCAGATTGTTGGTGATAAAATTAAAGGTGTGATGAGTAGAAGAAGACTAGCTACTGAAGAGGTGTGTTTGATTTCCAAAATTGAACCTAAAGATGTTGAAGCTTGCAAAGATGAAAATTGGATAAGGGCCATGGAAGAAGAATTAGATCAGATTGAAAAGAATAACACATGGGAGCTTGTGCCTAGACCTAAATATAAGAATGTGATTGGTACTAAATGGGTATTCAGGAACAAATTGAATGAAGCTGGTGAAGTTGTTAGAAATAAAGAAAGATTGGTATGCAAAGGATATTCATAGAAAGAAGAATTGATTATGAGACTTTTGCTCAGGTAGATAAACTTGAAGTTGTTAGACTATTTCTTGTATATGTTGCATACAAGGATTTCAAGGTACATTAGATGGATGTCAAGTCAACTTTTGTGAATGGTGATCTTGAGGAAGAAGTCTACATTGAGCAACCTGATGGATTTTCATTATTAGATGATGGAGATATGGTATGCAAATTGAAGAAATCTCTTTATGGATTGAAACAAGTCCCTAGAGCTTGGTATGCTAGACTAGATAAGTATTTGTTGAATTTAGGATTTAATAAAGGTACTGTTGATAGTAACCTATATTTCAAGATTAAGAATGATAACATCTTGATTGTTGAAGTTTTTGTTGATGATATTATCTTTGGAGGAGATGATAACTTGAGTATGACATTTGTCGATGATATGCAGAAAGAATTTGAGATGTCTATGATAGGAGAGATGAAATTTTTCTTAGGTTTTCAGATTCACAGATTGAAAAAGGTATTTTTTATATTTCAAACTAAATATGTGAAGTAATTATTGAAGAATCTTGGATTATAATACTCCAAACCAAAGTTTCCAAACTTGGACTCGGCTCGTACTCGGCAAGGCCGACTCGACTCATGACTCGGCTATGACTCGGCAACGACTCGGCAATGACTCGGCAAAATTAAAAAACCCTTGAAATTAAGAGATTTTTAACAATTTAAAACTTGTTTTATGCACCCATTATTGAATAAATCCCAATTATAATGTGTGCTAGCTTGTTATGACATGAAAGGCATGTTGGTAGAGTATCTACTTGTTTGGGGCTTCTGTTTAGTATTTTCTTTGGCCAAATTGAAATTTTGGGAGCACCAACATGAGACATCATGAACATCTTCACTTGGAAACTGTAAGTAGTGCTTGTGTATGGTAGCATTAAATAGTGTGCTTGTTGAACTTAGGTTTTACCTTGGGACTATAGTTGACCTTGGTCTTTCTTGGACCTCTTAGTTTTTAGGCTATATATATGTTGGATGGAAGGGGGAATTGTGAGGCTGGAAGGGTTTGGAAATATGCTCCTTAGAGACATGTCCCTTGCCAAAAATAACCTTGTGCTCCATGGGGGGATTTTTTTGGGATGTGGGGACAGGTAGGAAATGTCCCCAACTCACCCCCTTTTTTCAAAATTTTAAGAAACATCCCTGTTGTGAGGTACTCACACATCGCCCCATTGTAAATGAAGATCCCCACTTTTTGCTTTCTAGGGTTAGCTCTTTTAGTTTTGTTGTTGGTCGTTTTAGTGTCTTAGCCTTTGCATTAAAGGGATTGAGTTTCTCAAAGGTCATCAAATCAGGTGGATCTCCTCAAGGTGGAGTGAAGGAGGTTAGGTCAATTGAGTGATTAGGGGTTATTTAGATCATTCCTAGGGTTTTTGTGTACTATCTAGTCACACTTCAAGTTGCTAAATCAAACCTTGGTTGAATGCATAGTGTCCTCCTAGGTCCCGTCCCTTACATCAAGGTCAGAGTGAACTCGCCTTAAAAGTATGGAATGTCAACCTGATCCTGAAATGGCCTGAACTTTGACAAAGTCTGTAAATTTGAAGGATCCTCCAAAAACTAGATTTTGCATTATAACTCATGGAGGTCTGAAACCACTCTCAAACATCCTAACAATATATATGGAATATAACTTAAATTATAAGAAAGAGAAAAGACATAAGGAAATGTCACTTATACTTAAATGTTATATTCCATATATGAATCATGACGGAGAGACTAACTTGTCAAACAAGTCAAAACATTGACATGTCGTGGCCAAGTCTTAGAGCTTGGACTCGACGAGTTTTGCCATAACTCACCTGACTCGCGAGTCAGGCGAGTTTTGGTCAAAACTTGCCGAGTCTGAGTCTCGAGTCAGCAAAACTTGCTGAGCTTGGCTCGACTCGCCTGACTCGCAGTGAGTTTGGGAACTCTGCTCCAAACTAGTTGGAACTCCTTTGGTGAGTGACTACAAATTATCTAAAAAAGATGAATCTTTGAAAGCTAATCAATCTTTATACAAATCTATGGTTGGTGGTCTGCTATATCTTACTCAAACTAGATCGGACATTATGCATGTTGTGTGTATGACTGCTAGATATCAAGCTGATCCGAGAGAGCGTCATGTCACTGTTGTAAAGAGGATATTCAGATACTTGAAATGAATTGTGGATTATGGTTTGTGGTATCTGAGGAATGATGATTTCATGTTATGTACTTACACTGATGCTAATTGGGTTGGTGATGTTGGTGACCAAAAGAGTACCTCCGGTGGTGCTTTCTTTTTGGGTAAGAAATTGGTTTCATGGGAAAGTAAGAAACAAGATTCAGTGTCCCTATCTACTACTAAAGCTGAGTACATTGTTGTTACTAGTAACTGCACTCAGGTAGTTTGGATGAAGCAAATGTTGAAGGATATTAGAGTTATCTATGATGAGCATGATGGTATGATGAAATAATAAGTATTTGGTAGATTAAAGATAATATCTTCTCTTTTGATGTTCACCTTGTTAAGAGCCAAGCCTGTTAAAGATTTTACAAAAGTGCCGTTAAGAATTGATCCTATTAGGAATCACCCGGTTAAGGGATTGACTACAAATGCCTTGTTATAAGCAAATACCCTGTAAGGAGTAACCTCAATAGAGGACTTGAAAATCCAATCTAATGGACCACCTTGTTAGAGGATTTAATAAGTAACCAAGCTTGTTAGAGCTTACCCGGTTAGGGGATTTCAATTTTGCTGTAATTGTTAGAAAACAACAAGAGTTTGCTTGATTTGTCTGAATAGCACTACACTTGCTTGATCATATCCTTTTAAGCTCCTATCTGCCTTTACTCAAACTGCAGACTCATCATCTGGTTTAGTAACCACACACTCAACTGATTTCTGCCAACTCTTTCAACTAGACAACATCATCGACCTTATAAACAAATCAATTAGGTCGGTAACACAACAAAAAACCTAATTCTCTCATCAAGATTACAAACAAGTTGGTTCAAGTATGACCGTTGGATTACATAGCAATCTCTACACATCAATCAAGAAAACCTCAACCGCTCCTTGATTATCACTTCATAGATCTTAATAACTCATCATGCACTTTGCATTAGATGCAATACACTTTGCATGTTCCCTAGACAAACAAACGTGCCAAAACATTTGAACTTGTTTTCATACAATGATCATACCTGTCACCATTATTACCACTCAACATTAGATCATAAACCAACATAACCAATTCAACAATCTGAATCGGTTAGGGTTTAACAAAAACAACTGGTAGGGTTTACCGGTTACATTACATAGATAGGTTTTAACCCTTTACATCGGTTACTGGTTTAACTCACAAACTTACATACTGGTTTACCACATCCTTCACAAAGCTCTTCCTACTGGTTACAAGACAATATCAATAATATCAACAATATCAGCAATATCATTATCAGTTAATTGACATCAATGATAACATAACATATCATTAATGCAATCTTCATGCAAATGCCAACAATCTCCCCCTTTGGCATTGATGGCAATACAAATACCAACACCATTGATGCTGTTGTGATTGTGATGTGAATAGGAATCCTGGTTTACATTACTAAGCATTCACATGCTCTTTCTGTCTTCATCCTGATACTAGTTTTCCTTCCATAATTACATAATTCTTCTCCCCCTTTGACAACAATGCCAAATTGAAAGTAAAACATGTAATGCCAAATTTTCACTGTGCATCAACAACATACTGCAACTTGATGCTCCCCCTGTGGAATACATCCACTACTACACCAATCCTTGTAAAATTCTGTAAGTAGTTCAGGGACTGATGCAATCAACATCATGCTCAACTAACCTCATGAAGGGGTACAACCCCTAGTTGACTTCTAAGATACTCAAATGTAGTCTTAGGTATAGGTTTGGTAAATATCTGAAAGCTGCTCCTTGGTAGAAACATGCTCTAAGATAACATCTTTTCTCTGCACTTTTTCCCTCAAGAAATGATACTTCAATTCAATGTGCTTGGTTTGTGCGTGCAAAACAAGATTCTTGGAAATATTTATGGCACTTGTATTATCGCATAAAATCTTTATAGGTTCTGAAATATTCATCTTAAAACATTCCAAAATGTGCCTCATCCAAATAGCCTATGTGCAATTCATATAAGTTGCAACATACTCAGCTTCAACAGTAGATTGTGAAGTACAACTCTTCTTTTTACTACTCCATGAAACAAGCATCCCTCCAAGAAAAAATGCTCCACTGGTTGTGCTTTTCTGGTCATCAACATTTCTTGCCCAATCAATATCTGTGTATACCTTTAAATCAAAATTTCCTCCATATGGATACCATAACCCATAGTCAACAGTACCTTTCAGGTATCTAAAGATTCTCCTAGTTGCTATCAGCTGTGTTTCCTTAGGATTCTTCTGGAATCTAGCAACTATGCCAACCGCATGAGCTATGTCTAGTCTCTACGAACAACACAGTGCAATTTTCCAATCATTGAACTATATTCCTTCTCATCAATAGACTTAGATTCATCTTCCTTAGACAACTTGCAACCTGTAACCATTGGTGTCCCAACTAGTTTACAGTCACTCATGCCAAATATCTTCAAAACCTCTTTCACATACTTAAATTGTGTAATGAAAATACCATTCTTCATTTGCTGTATCTGCAAGCCTATGAATTTTTTTATGTCCCCTACTAAAGACATTTCAAACTCATTTTTCATTTCATCTGCAAAACTGTTGCTCATGACATCATTACCTCCAAATATGATATCATCAACAAATACTTCATTGGCCAACATTTCATCTCCTTCAGACTTGAGATATATGTTACTATCATCACTGGTTCTCAGAAAGCCTATCTTCATCAGATGTGTATGAAGCCTTTCATACCATGCTCTGGGTGCTTGCTTTAATCCATCTAAAGCCTTATGCAATCTGCATACCATGTCTTTCTCATCAGTCAAAGCATAACCATCTAGTTTCTCTATGTATACTTCTTCCAATATCCCATTCAAAAATGCAGACTTAACATCCATCTGATATACCTTGAACTTCTTATGGGTTGCAAATGCAAGTAAAGTTATGACACCTTCCAGTCTTTCTACTGGTGCAAAATTTTCACCATAATGTTCTCCTTCTTCTTGCGCATAACCCTTGCAAGCCAGTCTTGCCTTGTTGTGAACTACAACACCATCTTCATTCAACTTGTTCCTATATACCCATTTAGTACCTATAACATTCTTATTTACCGGTCGAGGTACTAGGGTCCAAGTGTTGTTCTTCTCAATCTGATCCAATTCCTCCTCCATAGCTTTAACCCAATGATCATCACCAAATGCTCCCTTAGCAGTTCTTGGTTCAATGGTGGAGATCATGCAAGAATTTTCTTTGATTCTTCTTCTAGTTAGTACTCCAACATCCTTAGCTCCAATAATCTGTTTAGGATTGTGATCCAGTCTCACATATCTAGGAATAACATGACCATTATCTTTAGGTTCAGCTTCTTCGTTATCAACATCTTCTTCTAAATTTATTTGTTTCGGTTGAACAAGTGCATCAGAATTTGCTTTGCCGATCTCAAATTTTACAATTTCTGGTTCCAAAAACAAAATGCAAGGATCTTCATCCTTTTTCTCTGAACTTGTTCCTTCTAAGACTTCAAGAAATTCATCCACTCGAACATCTGTACTCTCAACAATTCTCTATGTCTGGTTGTTAAAACATTTGTAGGCATTACTCTTGGTGGAATAGCCAAGAAATATACCTTCATCACTCTTAGCCTCAAATTTGCTAATGTAATCAGCTCTCTTAATAAAACATTTGCTTCCAAATATCTTAAAATAGCTAACATCAGGTGATCTTCCATACCAATATACCAAAACCTGGTTCATTGTGTAGACAGTTATGTTGATAGCTTCTCTCCAAAAGGTTTTCACTACACCTCCTTGTATCAACATTGTCCTAGCAGCTTCAACAACTGACCAATTGTTTCTCTCTACGATACCATTTCATTGTGGTGTCTTTGGTGTAGAAAGTTGTCGTTTGATACCATTCTCTTCATAATACCTAGTGAATTCCTCAAAAGTAAATTCACCGCCTTGATCTGTCCTCAAACATTTTATCTTCTTATTGCTCTCTTTCTCAGCTAAGGCCATGAATGCCTTGAACTTACCAAAAGATTTAGTCTTATCCTTAAAGAATGTGACCCGCATCATCCTTGAGCAATCATTAGTGAGAATCATGAAA
Source organism: Cryptomeria japonica (assembly GCF_030272615.1). NCBI lineage: Eukaryota > Viridiplantae > Streptophyta > Pinopsida > Cupressales > Cupressaceae > Cryptomeria > Cryptomeria japonica. The sequence goes on from NC_081409.1 coordinate 235,506,285, forward strand.
TATTTGTCATCTTGAATGCTTTTTTTTCTTATTGGTCCACAAAGATCTATATGAATCAAATCTAACAAGTGCTCTGCTGAAAAGGATTTGCTTTTCAAAGTTGAATAAGCTATCTTTCCTAACTGGCATTCTTTGTAAAGAGCATTAACCAGTTTGTCTAACTGAGGCAAACCTCTCACTGTCTTGGACTTACTTTAACAATGTTATCAAATTTTATATGAAAAATCTCCTATGCCAAAGCCAACTATCATCTATTTTTGCAATAAAACAATTACATTAAATAGATAGGTTTTAACCCTTTACACCGGTTACCGGTTTAACTCACAAACTTACATACCGGTTTACAATTGTTGGCAGTGGGCCAGTATCCCTCACAGGGATTTACGACATGGTTTAATAGCCTCATGTGGATTCTATAAGTCTAGTGGTTGTATTAGGCATTGACAGGTCTTTCTTTTGGTGCAACGATAACTCTAGCTTGTAACAAGTGGTATCAGAGCTTGGTCACAAGTTTGAATCACGCACGCTGCGATGAGTGACGCTGGGAGGGGGATTGTTGGCAGTGGGCCAGCGTCCCTCACGGGGATTTGCGACATGGTTTAACAGCCTCATGTGGATTCTATAAGTCTAGTGGTTGTATCAGGCATTGACAGGTCAATCTTTTGGTGCAATGACAACCCTAGCTTGTAACAACAATATCCTTCACAAAGCTCTTCCTACCGGTTACAAGACAATATCAACAATATCATTATCAGTTAATTGAAATCAATGACAACTTAACATATCATTAATGAAATCTTCATGCAAATGCCAACAGAGCCTATTGTCATATATTGTGATAATTCCAATGCTATTAATATGTCAAAGAACTCGATGCAACATTCAAATACTAAACATGTATCAATCAAATATCATTTCTTAAGGGGAAAAGTCAATGAAGAGGACATGAAGATAGAGTATGTGTCTACAAATCAACAAATTGCTGATATTTTCACTAAGCCTTTACCTGTGGACACATTTGTCTATTTCAGAGACAAGTTAGGGGCATCTACCCTTCCTGATGAGAATTAGATGCATTGAGTTGCATCAATCTGATGGACTTCACAGTCTTATCTTTTTGTTCGTATTGATAAATTTATGCTACTCCTCTAGTGGAGTAGTTTGGTTGAGGTTGGATTGGTTATATGTTTTAGGGGGATAGAACCATGATTTGTTTATCAAAGGGGGAGATTAAGTTTGGTCTTTGGCATTGTTGTCAAAGGAGAAGAGAAGCATGTGAGAAATTGTTTAATCTACTTGATCTTAGGGGAATTTTGTTGGAGATGTTTTCTTTCTTTGCATTGATTTTTTTTCACATCTATATGTTGCCATCAATGCCAAAGGGGGAGATTGTTGGACATTTCTACTGCTAGGATATGTTGTTGTCATTGGTGTCAACATATTCTTGTGATTTATTACTCTGATGGTTGCAGATTGGTTTATTGGGTTCATGATTTGGTGTATGGAGTATTTCTAGTATCATTACATCTTTCTGTATTGGTTTGGTGATCCAGAAATATTAATTGATCATATCATATGATTTGTTTGCAGTTTAGTTTTTCTTATCAATGCTTTACAAAGTTTAGTATTTCCTCCGATATATTCCAATGTGATCAGATCTTGACCTGAGTTTTTGGGAGATTGTTTGGGATGGTATTGTATATCTTCATTGTAGATGGTTCGTGATTTGGTGCTCCACAAGTTATCTTCCTTCGTGACAGTTGTTGTTTGAGTGTTCTTGAGTTTTAGATGTTGATCAATGAATATTTGATAAATGGTGTTGGCACAACTGCTGCTGATGATTCTAACATGCTTCTTGATTGTGTCCTATTTGTTTTGGTGGTCTGCATTGATCATTGTGCATGATATTGGTGATTTTTTTGATTTGGTGATGTTCTTCATGTTATTCGATATTCTTGGTGGTGTAGCATGTTGCAGTTGATCTTGGTGTGATTTCTGGTGGTGTTTCATATTTGGAGATTTGATTTAGGTCCATGTTATATCATGTATATCATTATATTGGTCCGGTGGCCAATCTTTGTATTGTATGATGAAATTTTGTAATTGTGAGTTGAGGGTCTAGCCGACCTTGTTGTCAAGGTTGATGATTTGTAAAAAATAGGTGATATAGTCATGTAATTTAGGTATGATGGTTGTGTCTACATTATCAGAGAGTAGTGTATGTACGAACAAGGGATTCATCTTTCGGTTTGGTGTATTGAGCATAGATTGGTGTAGAGAAGACAAATGTGCTTAACTGGAACTGTCATCAGGCATTTGCAGATGCTATTATTGCAGTTCATTTCTTCGAGATTATAGTTTGAATCTTGTTGTATGTTAGTGAGACTTCCCTGAGGGTTTTAGCTTTTTGGGTTATTGTACTATGAGTTGTAAGCTCTAGGCAGTGTGCCTAAATGCTGGTGCATTCCCCATTGTAAATACTTTAATATACTACTGCAGAGTATCACCTTATTGTGGGTAGGTTCCCATCGTGGTTTATCCCTTAATCGAGTTTTCCACGTCAAAATCTTGGTGTTGTGTGTTGTGCCATCTATTTACTTATCTTTGTTGTTGCTGCAGTTTATCAGAATTGTATTTGTGGTTAATTTTGTTAATCCGGTGAAAATTGATTTAACCCCCCCTCCCTTTCTCAGCTTTCTCTCATTGTTGTTGCCAACAAGCTCAATGATACTAACAACCATAGACTTCCAAGAATCACTCACCCAATGATGTAGATCTGGGAGGGATCAAAACCCGACAAATCTACACACCAACCCATAGCTTTGGTAGAAGCCAACATTTTCTACCACATCTTGGCCACACACCACAATAGGGGAGGTCTTGGCAGAAGGAAGAGGACAAGATTTCCCCTTTAGAGGAAGAGTAGCAACAGATCTAGTAACACTAGATAAATTGTTAATTCAAAAAATAACACATTGTTTAATATTTATTTTAAAATATATATATTTATCAAAATTAAAAAATATAAAATCCATGCACTAAATTTTAAGTTATAAATACACAAAAAAATGAATAAAAATAAAATAAAATTTACTCTAAAAAATTATGTTGCAATAATTTTTTAATATGTTTTACAAAATTACTAACTTAAAATACTCTTTGTAAGTTTGCCTCAGCTTCTGGTCAGCTCATTAATTGGGTCAAAAGTGAAGTTTTTTTCATCAATACTCCAGAGAGAAGACAACAAAGAATCAATAGAATCTTAGAATGTAGGATTGTTGATCTTCCTGCGACCTATCTTGGCCTACCCATGGGCATTGCACCTCTTGATCCTTTTTGGAGCTCATTAGTGGATAAATTTCATAAAAAAATAGCTGGTTGGAAAGGATCCCTTTTGAGTCAAGCTGGAAAGATTCAACTTCTCAAAGCTTCTCTTCAAAGCATACCGATCTATGCCCTAAGCCTTTTCAGAATTCCAGTTAAGTATGTTGATGCAATTGAGAAAATTCAAAGAAAATTTCTATGGTCAGGGGTTGAGGACAAGAAAAGAATGTCTCTTGTGGCTTGGGATCAGGTATGCAGACCGGAAAGTAAAGGAGGTTTGGGCCTGAGAAGAATCTGAACCTTAAATGAAGCTCTCCTGTCCAAGCAGGTCTGGGGAATGTTCCATTCAGATACTGAATGGTGTAAAATCTGGCGAAGTAAGTACTCTCTTTTGTCCTCTTCTCTTTCTTCTTTTATCAATTCGGAAATAAGTATTAATGCATCCCATATATGGAATCATGCCTCTAAGTGCAGACAAAGCATTGCTAAAGGAGTTATATGGAAAGTAGGAAATGGTAGGAGAGTTAAATTCTTGGAAGACCCTTGGCTTTTTGATAAACCCTTGACTGATTTCCCTGAATGGGCCCCTTATGATCCCTCATGTATTAGAATTTTTGGCACCTTAGTTGAAGGGTATTGGACTTGCAATAAATGGCAGAAGATTGAAAGTATCCACCCAAGCCTCATAAAGCTCAAGATCCACCTGTCTTCGGTCTAGTTGAACAAAGAGGAAGACTCCCTCATTTGGAAATATGAACCCAAAGGTATCATTACTGTTTCTTCAATGTATGGTGTTCTCTCCTCCACCCCTCCTGATAATCCTTTCTGGTCTAAAGCTTGGATTAAGGGTCTAACCCCCAAAATCAACTTTTTCTATTGGACTATTCTTCAAAATAAAATCTTGACCCTAGATAACCTCAAGGGTAGAGGTTTTGCCTTTCCTAATAGATGTGCTCTGTGTCTTAAGGAGGAAGAGTCAGTGGCCCACCTGGCCATCCACTGTTCCTATTTTGCCTCGGTCTGGGATAGATTTCTTAAAAGTTTTAGCATTGATTGGGTGTTACCTAAAACTATCAGTGAGTTGTTCTAATCCTAGAATATCCATTGGTCTAACTCCTTTTTGAGATCTCTGTGGCAGCTATCACTTCCTCACATCCTGTGGAGATTATGGAAAGAAATAAATAATCATATTTTTAGGGACACATCCCTCAATCAAGATATTGTGTTCCAGAAAATACAATGGGTGATTGTGGAGAATATTGGGATCATTGGGGGTCCCTGTTTTTCGACCAACCCCCTGGAATCTAACATTTTAAGTTCCTGGAATTTGAAGAATGCTGGTAGCTCTGACCCCAAGCAAAACAAAAGGCTTGAAGCAAGATGGAAAACTCCCCCTCATGGTTGGTTCAAAGTCAATTTTGATGGTGCTACAAAAGGTAATCCAGGCCTTGCAGGTTGTGGAGCTATTCTTAGAGACGATAAAGGTATATGCAAGGAAATGATTGTTGTCCCAATAGGGAGTCAAACAAACCACAAAGTAGAAGCAATGGAAGCTCTCCAAGGAATTCTCCTCACTAAAACATGGAATTGCCCCTACATATGGATTGAAGGGGTTTCAAACAACAACATTAAATGTCTCAAGGGGACCTCTAGGCCCTCATGGTCTATCAATAATATTATAAAAGCTGCTAGAGACCTCATTAGCACTTTTGAAAAAAGTTACGTCTCATATCTATCGTGAAGCCAATGGGTTTGCTGACTGGGCAACCAACGTGGCAGTAAATAAAGATGAAATGATTACGTGGATGGGAGAACAAGGACTCCTTGAGGATGTCAGACTAATCATTTTTAAGGACCGATATAGTAGACTCCAAAGATTTTTGATGGACAAAACAATAATGAAATAGACTAAATGGAGTACTTCGAGTTATTATAATATTATCAACACCATTTATTATGATACTCATTCTATTACTTCCCATGCTTTCTAGGTAAATATGGTAGCTTTGAGAAACTTTCTGTCTAAAACTCTTAGCAAGTTTCATTATTCTACTCTGAACAATGAAAACATGGGCGGAAACAGACGTCGATACAAACCTAGCAGCTGCAAGGAATGGAAGCAGAAGGAGGAGGTCTGGAATATTTTGCAGAAGGGTGGGTTTTCTAATTTTATGGAGAGACTCCATGGACAGGATGGCACTGTCACCAGTTTCTTCTATAAAAACTAGAGAAAGGGCACTTTGAAGATGGGAGACCAGTCTGTTTTCATAGATGAAGACCTTATCGCCCAAGCCACGGGTCTCCGAAGGGAAGGAAGCAACTTCTATAGAGTCAGAAAACTGAGTAAGGAGGCCATTGACAAATATCCTGAAACTGAAAAGGAGAAAAAATGCCTGGTAAAGCTAAGTAAAACTTACTATCCCCCTAGAGCTTTTGTTAAACCATGGCGGGAGGTCCTCTTTGTTATAATGCGCTATATTACTTTGGATGGTAGATTTACTAAAGTATACGACTACCATTTTGTTTTGCTGAATAATTTTAGGCATGACGAGAAGGTTAACTTTCCTTATTTTCTGTTATGCTCTATGAATGCCACCATTAAGGCCTATAAAGAGAACCCTACGTGGGACACTGCCATGCATCAAGGCTTAATGGTTCTTATTTATGACTATCTCAAGGCTAATCAAATTGCCAGCCCGCAACCCTCTATTGAGTCTGAGGAGGATGGGTCAGACTCTATTTTTTTTGTGGATGAGGGTTCCGACAGTGACCCAACGAGTGACTCTAAGGAGAGTTTGGATGACTCAAAATTTGAAATAGGTAATAAGAGGAAATATATGAAAACCAGACCTTCTTCCTCAAAGGGTAAAAAATCTAAAGGCAAAATCCTCCAAATCAGTTCCTCCTCGGAGGAGTTCTCTAAAGAATCAAAGAAGGAGAAACCCTAGGGTTCTTTGAAAAAGAAAACCAAAGTCCATACTCAGACTAGAAACAAGCATAAGAGAAAGGAGGAGAATATGAAGGAGCTGGAGGCTCATAAGAAGGAAAAGATTTCGGAAGCTGAGTAGAACTTGAAGGAGGTGACCACTAGAGAGGTTCACAGGGTTGACGGCACAACTATTATTGGCAACACTCCAAAAAAGGAACCGGATAGCTCCGGTAAGATTGATCTTCCCCCAAACCCTCCTCCGGAGGGTATGAAAGGTTTTATGGACACCATGGAGTGGTTAATAACTAGTTACAAGAAATTTGTGGATGACAACAAGAAGCTTAGCCACATAATTCAGATTCTAGAAACTATCAACACTGGGGAAGGGAAGACTATGGCTAATTATATTGAGGATCTGAAAAATACTATTGCAAAAGCTGAAAATATAAGAGACTCCTTCAACCCCAGATTCGAGAAAATAGAGAAAGACCTGCTGGAGAGGGAAACTATTATTGACACTATGGATCAAACTATATTGGGCACTATCAGTAAAGTCAACGAAATTGAGGATTGCCTCAAGAGTATTGTAGAGAAAAGTTTAAACATCCTGAAGGTTTTTGCTAGCAATACTAAAACTCTCATCAGCAAACTGGACGAGGAGAAGGATACCCTGGATCTTGACCCTGACACTGAAGGCACAGGAGATGCTCAAGGACCCAGAACAAGAACTAGAGGAAAAAAGAAAGAAAAGAAGCCTAATAAAGACCTGGATGATCTCAAAGCTATTGCGGCCACCTATGACCAGTTGGTGAAAAAGGTGGAGGACCTTCTGAAGACTATAACTGTGTAGTGCCTTCCTAGTTTCTTTGTTGTTTCTATCTTTTGCTGTCTTTTTGGTTTGCTAGCTTTTTTTCCAGTCATTTTGTAAGCGGTTTATATGCTCTGGACTCTTTGATGACATATCTTAATTTCCTATGTTAAAGGTTTCGGGTCCTGAAAACCTATTTTTCTTAATTAATCAGAACTTAAAATACACTAAAAATATTAGTTTGCATCATTTTAAAATTCAATACATATATGCCAATTTTTTATTGATGCAAGTGTTAGATGGCTTTATATTTTTACCCTATGTACCATAATTACCTATCTACCAATAAAATAATTAATTAATTTTTGATAATGAATTGTGTTTGTATCATAAAATGATCATTGCATTAGGAACAACTAGATCAAAGTGGACATCACTACTTATTTAGGAAGAATTACTTTACTATGAAGAGTGTCCATATTCATTAATATTTGTATAGGTTTTCCAAATTGTTAGAGGACAAAATCTCTTCAGTCAACCTCCCAAAAAGGCTATCTTTATGGTCATGCTAATAATTTGATGAGAACACTTTTCAATAATTGAATGTTCTAGGATGACTATGTAAATTTGATTCCTTTAACACAAGGACATAGAAATAAATTTCATAAATTTGTATTTGGATGGCCTTAAACAAGGACTAAATGTGTGAGAGTTGACCATGTTTTGAATTTAAATATTAAAAATTTAGGAGATGGATTTGTGAGTGCGAGATTGATTCTATGCATGTGAAAATAAACCTACAAATGGGAATGGTAAAATCAAGGTGGACAACAAATGTATGGGATGGGTGCATGGATAAGCACAACAAATATATTATGTGGGTGAACATATCAAAATGGTTGTACATATAAATAAGTGTTGGCATTTGACTGAACCGGTAAAGACTGTTGTGATATGCAACTGGTAAATGATTGATTGGTGAATGTGATGAAGAGATTGAGATTCATGTTTGATGACTAAGTCTTGTGTTGTCATTGATGGAAACAATATTTTTGTGGTCATCTAAGTCTTGGAAGCCAATCGGTAAGGTATAACCAGTATAGATGACAATTTACCAGTGAATCGGCAAATAGGTTCTTAACCGGTAAACAAAGACAAAGGTGCATTCATGCAACCCGTACAAGAAATTGATGAAGAGTTGAATGATGCGGTTTTACAAGAGTGATGGGGATAGGTATTTGGAGCTATGTTCATGACCGCATTGGCTGATTCAATCGGACAAGCAAGATTTGATGTATAGAGAAGGTATTTTGATGAACACTTAACCGGTAGTGAGAAAGTCACTTTAATTAGTAAAATGACATAGGTTTTGATTTTTTATGTCAGTGGTCGACATAAGTTCGACGTGTAATATTAGTTTTCCTAGATTCATTGAACTTAGGAAATTGTTCCAAGGTTCTAGCCGACTTAGTTGATGTCTATAAAAAGTGTGATGAGTTATGAAATAGAAATAAGATCGAAGGTGAATATTGAGATTGTGATTGTGCGATGATTAGTGAAGCTCTGTATTGATGTTTTGAGGATCTGAAGTGGATCTTATCAAACATAGAAGTGTTACATGAAGATCATTTGATATGTTGTTATCCTAACAGTTACAACAGTAAAATCCCCTAACCGGGTAGGTCCTTACAAGCCTCACTTTGTAAATCCCTTAACTGGGTAACTCTAGATCAGAGTGTTAAATCCTCTTGCAAGGTTGATCCTAACATGTCAAAGCTCCTAACAGGGCTCATCATTTAAATCCCTTAATCGGGTGACTCCTAACCAGGTCTGCTCCTAACAAGGCATGTTTGTAAGACCTTAATTGGTCAAGATTTCTATTTTGCAGATAGTGAATCTTGTGGGTATTAACTCCCACCATGGTTTTTCCCTTTTGGGTTTCTACATATAAATCTCGTGTTATGTGGAATTTGTTTTATTGGGCATTATCTTATGTGGTTATATTCCTCTTATGCTTATTAAGTTTTAAGTTGTTTAAGTTGGTGATCAGATTCATATTGTTTTTGCTTGCACTGATTCAGCCCCCCTCTCAGTGCCTTATAAGTTTATCAATTGGTATCATATCCAACCTTCTTTGAGGCTTAAATGCTTGAGAAGGACTCCTAAGGTAGACATGGGGGATATGAGTTATAGAGAGATGTCTCATAAACTTGTAGAAACTGGGGAAGCCCTAGAAACATTGAGAGGCAAGTATAAAACTTCACTTTCTAAGAGAAGAGATCTAACAGAACAACTGTTGGAGGTTTCTGAAAGCAATTCTTCTGATGAAGCAAACATAGGTGCATTGGTTGATGAGGTAGAGAAACTAAATGATGATAAGACTAACTTGAGGAGAGAGCTAGAAGCCCTAACTATCCGAACATGTCAATAAATTGAAGCAAGGAGGGCAACAGAAGACAAAATCAAAGAGAAATAACATGAGATCTTCAAGATAAATCAGGAAAATGACACTTTATATGCTCACTGGCATGAGGAAAAAGAAGAAAAAGAAGAGATAAAGGCAGAACTGGATATGGAAATGTCTCTTAGAGAGACTCTCATGAAAATGAATGAAGACCTTACAAAATAACTTGTTGATGCTATTGAGAAGCTTGAAAAGTTTAAAAAAAGTTCTACCATGCTTGATGAATAGATCCAAACTCAAAGGGTGAACGGTGATACAACTGGATTGGATTACAATACATTTGAGAAAGGTGAGTCTTTTGGTACTAAGGACAACTTGCATGAAGGTAAATCTGATCCTAAGGTTCATAAACCCACTAGTAAGAAATCCTATAAGCTTGTTTGTTTCAATTGTCATAAACCAGGACATACTGCTAATGTTTATAGAAGAAGATCTGATGTTGCTAATGGTTATAGACCCAATGCTTATCAAGGATATAAGCCTAGAACCTTTAATGGTTATTGTTTCACTTGCAACATGCATGGACATAAAGCTATTGAGTGTAGGTATGGAGCAAATAATCCTTTTCCTCACATGAGTCAGAGGTCTGGTGGCGGTTGGCAAAGAACCTTCAATGACTGGAGAAGTCCTAACTGGAAAAGACCCTATGCTAACTAGTCTAGTCCCTATGATATGGAAAAGAGGTTGAATGTAGTTTGCACAGTTTGTCATAACTATGGTCATGTAGCTATGAACTGCAGAAGAAGGACTGGTAGAGGCAATGCTGGACCTTGGAGAGCATCTGGTTTGGCTTGTTATCATTGTCATAAAATAGGACATATTGCAAGGTTTTGCAAAGAAAAGGTGAACCAACCGGTGAATCAATCTGCTGATCAGAAAGGAAAGGTGAAATTTGATGTGGAGGACACCAGAGCTGAAATGAACAAAATTTGGAAAAAGAAGGATGATGAGAAAACTGAAGTCAAACCATCTAAAGATCCTATTTCTTCACCTAGTGTGGAGAACCCTTCACCGACAAACTAAGTTGTTAAAAAGCTTAGGGGGAACTTAATGTTAGATCCATTTCAAAAACCCCTGAAGGACCATGAGGTATGTTGAATCTACATACTTTGATGTATTATGATATTAAGAAATTATTTTATGATCAAACTGGTAGGTTTGATGTGTTATGTGAATCGGTAATGTGTTACAAGACATTTTAGGGTTTTATCGGTAATTGCATTTAATGCGGTAGATAATGGGCAAATAAAATGAACTTTTTGAATTTTATTTGTCACATTTCATACCTGTGAGCACTCAAAGACCGAGAAGATAAGAGCTTGTGTTTGCAGCATCTAACTTGTTTGAGAGAGATTTGAAGTGATTTGGTGTGTCTTGTGATCAGAAATTGGTGAGAGAGCTTTGTTGGTGTTTGGAACCATAGTGCAAAAATGGTAAAAGGTATTTATCCAAATATCTTATTATCTGCTTATCTTTTTGAAACATTGAAGATGGAGACCCCGCATTTAGTTGATGTTACCGATAGACCCCATCCTAAATTTAAGAGGCACTCATTTAAGTCTGAGGAAACTGATCCCATCAGAGCCCTATATGGAGTTCCTTATGGTGTCTTACATGTTGAAGATATTAGATCTTTCTATCATTGTAAACTAGAGGATCTTGGTGTTGCTGCTATTTTTTATCAATATAAAGCACTGTGTGATAAGAATGGTAGTTTGAAGGACCAATTCAAAAGGGTTACCACAAAAGGGTTTCACCATGCCCTGAATTTTATTAATGATTTTGATGATGAACTTGTGAGATGTTCTTAGCAGGATTCATGATCAGTTTATGTGGCTCGACCAACCATATAAAATTTCTAAGGAAGCTATTCACGTAGTCATTGGATTTTGTGCCACTGGTGAGGTTCCATTTTTGAGATCCATTCCTAAGAATGATGTAGAAAATTTAACAGGACCTAAATGGAATGGAAGAGAAATGATGGTGAATAATATCAATGATCTAGTAGTAAAATATGCTTCTATGGTGATCGGTTACCAGATCTATTACTCTAGCAAGATGAACAACATCCCTGCTTCTGCTATCCACACTGCTCACCGGATGATCAAAGAATATGTTGATTATGACTTGTCAAAGGCGTTGAGGAGTCAACTTGTGTTGAACCTGGAAGCCATCAAGAAGGATAAGAGGTTAAGGTTTAAATTTGATCAATTAATCCTTGGTCTATTCTTTTGTTTTTAGAAATGTTTCCCCGGTATTGGTGATATCTAATGGATAGACGACACTCTTGCATTGATGCAGATGAAGTAAAAAATTAGAATGTTTGGTAATGATTTTGGCAAAATTGCATGGGGATATTTTAAAGACTTTCAGAAGAAAATGCATGTAAGGGAAAAGATACCGGCAAAAGTTGTCAACCGGTATGAAAGCACAATTTCCTTAATGATTGATACATATACTTGATTGATGGAGGTAGTTGTGCCCCAGAATACATGGGTTATGCCCATGGGATATGAAGTGGACACAAATCTTCTAATTGCATATGCTGATCATTTGCTTGCCTAACCGGTAGATACAATTGCAAAACAATTTGGCAATTACAAGGAGAAATCCCTTCAAGTGCACTTTGGAATTCAAAGACCGGTAATTGCAAAGAAAGTAACAAAAGAAGCTGAAGTATTTGCAAAGCAAGCAAGATTCACAAAGGAAGCCATTGCTGAAGCAAGAGAAAATCATGTTGCTCAACAGGTTGGAACATCAAGTGCACCAACCGATACTCCCACCGATGTAAAGACAAGAGCTGGAAAGGAGAAGGCTACAGAGAAAGAAAAACCAAGAACTGTTACGAAGGAGAAACTAGTAGAAACTAAGAAGGAGAAACCTTCAAAGATTTAGTTTCAGAGAAAAGGAAATATTGTTGAACCACCTACTACACCGGTTAAGACTGGTGAAAGGAAAAAGAAACAAGCACATAAACCGGTAGATGCAGATGAATAAGAGACTGAGTCCAAAGGAGAGAAGAAAGACCTAAGGGCTAGTGGAAAAAAGTCAAAGTGTGTTAGTACTCCAACTATGAAATCTCCAAAGAAACTGGTAATCAAGGGAAAATTTGAAATTCATTGTATAATATAATTGATGCTAGATAGAAGACAAGCATGAAACAAGATAGAGAATACATTGAATATTTTCTGAAAAACTTGCAACCTGAAGCTACAAAGGAAGAGCTGGATGAAATTATTGCTAAGGCAAAGTCAACTTTTAGGTTGAAGAAAAGGTTGACAAGAATGTTAATTGGCGAGACCCAATCAGTCCATGAGGAGACTACACAAATTTTGAAAACTGGGTCCTATTCTGGATGAAGAGGAAGAAGTTAAGGAAGATGAAATGAAGAGGTTTGAGGTTGAAGATCTTCAGAAAGGTGTTAAAATAATTGATTTTAAGCCTAATGAAATTGTGCTAGATAATAAACCGATGAACACACAAACTAAACTTGAGATTATCCCTGATGATGATGATGATACTGATAATAATGATGATGCTGGTGCTCCTGACAATGTAATTGTACAGGATATTGATGTTGAAATGTCTGAGCAACATGAACAACAACAAAGAAAGGAAGAAATGAAAAATGAGGAGCCACCGATAGTTACTGAAATTGTTGATACACAACCCCCACCGGTATAGGAAATAAAAAAGGAAAAGGAAGAGGAAAAGAAGATTGAAGAAAAGAAAACAAAGGATACAAAACCTAAAGTGACACCTTTGTCACTTGATTCTAAAAAGAAAATTATACATGATGATGATGATAGTGCTATAAGCATCAAAGGTCCACTAGACATGGATAATTTGAGCTCAACTGAGTTGATGGAGATTGCAACTGCCATGCAATCCTGGGTCAAGAAGAAGAGGATGAAAGAACAACAGAAGGAGGTAAAGACAATAAGGAATGTTGTTGAGATTTTGTCAAGTCTCCTACCAGAGACTAATACTGATAATTTTATTACTCCTATTGACAAGCTTGGACAACTTGTTTCTAATGCCGGAGAACAGATGAAATCTTTTGAGGATGCAACTTATGTTAGTGTTGAGAAGGATTACAAGAAGAAAATAACCGAGCAATTGATGACTGAAATTGATAAAGGGAAAGTTGCTCTTACTGTCAATAAGGACTGTTTGAAAAAAGGACTTGAAACTGGAGGTAAAATACTTGCAACTGTTTCCAAATTTTCATTGTTTTGTATTGATTTGAAGAAGAAGAAGAAGGAGGAAGTCGAGGAAGAACATGAAGTTCTTAGTGATTCATTCAGGCTCCTTAATGAATTTACTATTAAATATGGCAAATTGGCTGTAGAACTTCAGCATATGCTAAAAGCTTATGAGCATGAACATGTTAAGAGGATCAGATCACTGCAGGAATTACAGACACAGCTAATACCGAAGGTAGAAATCTTACAAAGAGCCTATAAAGAATCTGAAGCTATTCTTACTACATTGAAGATGAGCTCTCTAGATGCCATGGAGGAGTTTGCTGGACAAATGAGGACACATGTGCAGATAACCGACACTATTTTGGAAACCTGGCATAATGATCTGACGCAGTTGAAATCACATTTTAGTGATGCTTTTTCTAAGATTGCATTGTAAAAACATTTAGAACTCCTATATCTATATATTCTATGTAATTTTGATGCAAATTTTGATGTAAATTTATTTATCTTTCATGTATTTACTTCTTTGATTGACATTGTTGTCAAAGGTGGAGTAATAGTTAAAGAGTCAGTCAAAATTTTGTATGTAACAATAAAGGGAGAGTAGTAGTATAAGTCTTTTAATTTGTGTAATAGCATGCAATTGCTAAAGGGTGAGTATATGTCACGAAGTCAATTTTTGTTTTGCACACTTAGTTGACAAAATTTTTCCTAAGTGTTGCCATCAATGCCAAAGGGGGAGAATGTTGGCATTTGATTGAACTGGCAAAGACGTTTGTCATATGCAACCGGTAAATGATTGATTGGTGAATGCGATGAAGATATTGAGATTCATTTTTTATGACTAAGTCTTGTGTTGTCATTTATGGCAACAATATTTTTGTGGTCATCTAAGTCTTGGAAGCCAACCGATAAGGTATAACTGGTAGAGATGATAGTTTACCAGTGAACCGACAAATAGGTTCTTAACCGGTAAACAAAGACATAGTTTCATTCATGCAACCGATATAGGAAATTGATGAAGATCTTAATGATACAGTTTTATAGGAGTGATGGAGATAGGTATTTGGAGCTATGTTCATGACCGCATTGGCTGATTCAACCAGACAAAAAGGATTTGATGTACAGAGTGGGTATTTTGATGAACACTTAATTGGTAGTGAGAAAGTCACTTTAATTGGTAAAATGACACAGGTTTTGATTTGTTATGTCAATGGCCAACATAAGTTTGGCGTGTAATATTATTTTGCCTAGATTCATTGAACCTAAGAAATTGTTCCAAGGTTGTATCCGACTTAGTTGTTGTCTATAAAAAGTGTGATGAGTTATGAGATAGAAATAAGATCGAAGACAAATATTGAGATTGTGATTGTGCGGTGATTAGTGAAGCTCTGTATTGATGTGTTATTGATGTTTTGAGGATCTGAAGCAGATCTTATCATACATAGAGGTGTTACATGAAGATCATTTGAATTGTTGTTATACTAACAATTGCAACAGTAAAATCCCCTAACCGGGTAGGTCCTAACATGCCTCACTTTGTAAATCCCTTAACTGGGTAGCTCTAGATCAGAGTGTTAAATCCTCTTGTGAATTTGATCCTAATATGCCAAAGCTCCTAACAAGGATCATTATTTAAATCCCTTAACCGAGTGACTCCTAACCAAGTCTACTCCTAACATGGCATGTTTGTAAGACCTTAACTGGTCAATTTTTCTCTTCCGTAGATAGTGAATCTTGTGCGTATTAACTCCCACCATGGTTTTTCCCTTTTTGGTTTCCACGTATAAATCTCTTGTATTATGTGGAATTTGTTTTATTGGGCATTATCTTATGTGGTGATATTCCTCTTATGCTTATTAAGTTTTAAGTTGTTTAAGTTGGTGATCAAATTCATATTGTTTTTGCTTGCACTTATTCACCCCTCCTTTCAGTGCCTTATAAGTGTATCAATAAGATAATAAATTGTGTAGTAATTGTTGTAAACAAATGAGTCAAGACATGGGGGAAAGAACCTAACTTCACATAAGATAACATTGTTTGTCAATATGTAAATATACTGAATTATTTTCTCAAAAATAACACAAACAAAATGGGAATTGGATGGTATGCAAATTTCACCATTACATTTTTTAAGCCCCTTTGAGGTGCACATTGTAGAGTGGAAAAAGTGAAGTACTGCGAAAGGATAATTATCCCTTGAGAGCTCATATTCCTACAATACACTTAGATAAACCAAAGATATTCACAACCTTCAAGTTTACCCAATTAATTGTAAACTTGTAGTTAAACCAAGGAAGTTTGTAAGTTTCTATTACGTTATATGTTCATAGTCAAATTAAGTTGTAAGATCTCTAGAAGTTAGATTTGTAGGTGACAAAGACTTCCCAAATGGTTGGCTAAACTTTCTATCTTGTACATTTGTGTGACGTGCAGATGTTATCATGGTGCATTGCCATCCTATATGGATAAAAAAATGAGACTTTCACAAAAGTTCTATACAAACCTTGCACGAGTTTTGAGGATATAAAAAACTGAAAACAAATGAAGTAGATTATATTAACTATTAACTAATGAAAGGAAATAAAATGAAAAGATAAAAAGAGAGGGGAAAGAGATCACCCAAAACCTAGAGAGTTACAAGACATTCCATAGAGCGACCTCCCTTCAAAACCTACACATAGAAGACCAAAGATAAAAATTTTGGTAGTTGTGTAGGGGCTTGTCATAGTCAAACCCCTTCTTTTGTGTTTCCACCTCCACAAACAACAAGGATAGATTGGAGTGAAAAATACATGCAAAGAGAACAATATGCTACTAAATAAAATACAAAACAAGGTATCACAAAGGAGTTTTAAAGACAAATTACCAAACTCCCAGGAAAGGAAGGAATCTAAAGGTAGAATTGTCTTCCTATAGATACCATGAGAAAAGATAATTGATACTCAAAGATTTTATGTTGATGTTGGATATAATAATGAGAAATTTAAAAGAGCAATAGGGTGCTCTGGGTGAGAGAGAAACGCAAGAATGTTCAAGAAACTATGAGAGAATGTGAGAGAACTTGGTTGAATAAATTCTTGGAGCCTATATGAGAGTCTAAAATTTGATATAGGTCAGGATTCATTTCAATGCTTGGGTAGATTGGCAAAGGAATTATACTACCAAAATGTGGGAAGTGTAATGCTCCAATGGTCAATGCAATCATACGTTTTCTCAGGATGCTAGCACATCATGCAAATATCTATGCATAGTGCATTGTAAGAACCCAGCCACGAGATCACTTTTTTTTGTATGTAGATAAAATCAATATGTATAAGATACCAAAACCAATTTTGAACAAACGTGAAGATTAAATTCATACTATCATATAACCATGTAAGAAAACAATAAAATACAAGATCATTACTTTAGATTCCTAGAGAAGAAGTAAACTAGAAAGGTCATGTTGATCATCTTGATCGTCTAGGTTCCCTTTTGTGTCTTCATGGTGTGCAACAATCCCAATTGTGTGAACTATTGCCTTGTTCACCCAACCAAGTGGACCAAACAAGCTATATTTGGAACAACTTCTAAAGGGCCTTAGATATACGCTTAATAGGTGATTGGCTTAATCAAACCTCAACAATGAAGAGGCTTTAGTGCATCACATACTACAACATTGGTATGTCCTTGTCATAGTAGAGTTAGGTACATGATAAGTGTATGATATGTACATAGGAAGAGGATGAATCACTACCATCCTATTCTAGTGCATCCCAATAGAAAAGGAATGTTTGTGTATCGCATACTACATCATGGGTCCCATCCGTTTCTCAGTATTTTGCGACAATGGAGATGGCAGTAAGTAAGGGTAATATGCATTGGTCAACTAGGTAGATGATTCCTATGATAACTTTAAGAAACTGCATGTTAGGACTGCAAATGTTTGCAATTTGCAGCTTTAATTCATCTACTAGGTTGTCAAATTTTGGGCTTGTGAGTTGGCATCCTATTTTTCCTTTTTGATTATGGTGTGGTTTTCTTTTGTAATGTCTTGAATTATTTCCTTTTTTTCCAATTGGCCCCTTAAGCACAAAATTCCATGACCTTTATACCCTTGTTTTAAATTGCACGTGCTCTTTTTGTTGCCTAATGTTTTTGTATCCCACTTCCTCGCAAGTTATTTGTCTCCTCATTTCTTAGGGTCACAAGCCTGTGGGTTGTATTTTGGGTAAATCACAATCGTTCCCTCACCCCCATGCTTTAGTATTCATTGACCAAAAATTTGTAGTAGGCTTGTGGGTATTGAATTGGAAGCACCCATGCCCCCGCAGTTTTATCCCTATGAATGAACTATTCCTTGTGGGCATGCGGATAAGAGTAATGATGTGGGTCCTGCCTTCTCGCAATATGTTAGAGGTGGTCAAGTTGGAGACCACAGGCTCACGGATGTAAAATGTGCTTGAGTACGTTGAGTCATCTCTAGTTCCGTGGCCCTATGTGGGTTTTTTGTGAACATTAAAGGTAATTGGCGGGCTCCCAGAAGTGGATAGAGGTAATGAGTGCATATCATGTGATTTCACCAGTTTGTTTCATAATGACTAGAGAAGGATGTGGGTATACGAGGAGATCCTTTTTGAATTTTCAAAATCAGACATGGCATCTCGAGCATGTAGGAGATGTCCGCATAGATTGTAGGAAGGTATGGTCACTTGATCAAGGTTGACTCAGTTTCTTCGATCGTTGAGATTTGAAATTGCAAGTTTGGCATTCAGTATGGTAGGTGATGGAATTGCTGTGATCTTAAGTAAAGAGATGTGGTTTCTCAATTTTCAAGCAACTGTCATATGAGTGAGTAGGTATGAAGGAATGTCTAGTCAAGTGCAACTTCTAACCAAAAGAGATGATAATCCAAACATAAAGTACAAGAAGATCATGGATGAATTTATTGTTTAGGAATAAATTGAGGAAGATAAGGGAAAAACATTTCAATAATATGTATGCAGATTTCAAAATGGCAGTGAGATGAGTTGCATGTATATGATCTTTTTCTGAAGTTTGCAGTTGGTAAGAGAAAGTGTGGATTTCAAAGAAAAAAACATAAAGGACAACTTGCATGAAAAGCCATTGCAAGGTTGTTTTTAATAGTCTTATTGTCTCTATATATTCAATAGAGTTGGGATTCAATAGGACAAGACAATGGAAGTTGTTGTATGGATGAAATCAAGGATTATTCCAAGAATGGAGCAATAGAGTTGTGTGTTCATTATATGCAGATTTTGTGATACTGGCTGGATAATGCATTATTGAGAAGCAGTATGACCAGGGGCATCTTGAAAAGAAGCAAGATGTCCATGGGGATCTTGAAAGGCCTTTTTAGTCACAAGGAACCTTTCAAGGGTCATCATATTTTTCCCCTACACTACTGAATGGCACAGAGGCAGTGGAAGAGGAGAGGAAAAGAGTAGCAAGAGAAAGTGGATGATTCAGGTACAACTTTGGTATGATGTTGCAAGCCCATGGAAGCTGCAACCCCTTCTCTATTCACAAGATTCCCATGAAATATCCTCTTTCCATTTTCATTGCTACCAGTCCAAGACTTGGAGCTTCCCCTTTTGGGTTTTGGGACGTTCTATTTCTCCTGTATTAGATGAAACCAGGTGTGTTGTTACAATGTGATGGTGACACAACTCAAAGGCGGTTAAGTTGCAACAAAATATTTTGGACGCACCTCTTTGTTCTTTGTTCTTTGGAAGTTTCTTTTTTTTTGTTATAGGCAGAATGATGAGTCATAAATAAAATTGCCAAGTGTAAACATTTAGTAGCTTGTGCATTCCTTGTTTACTATAAAAGGAATATCACGATTGTAGAAAGGGTTCAAAATTTTTTCTCTGGTGGGTCGGATAGTTGCAGGCTAGTTTTTTGTTTTAGGTTCTAGAGTTTTTATTTACAAATAGGAAGTATATTCTCTATATTGTAAATTTCAGTTAATAATGAAGAGAAATTATTCCATTGTTGCATGCTTTGTCTCCTAATTTGTTTCCTGATTTCATACGGGCTAATTTATTAAGGATATATTAAAATTCCTGTGTATGGGTTGCAGTGAGTTCAATAAATTGTGAAGGATAAATAAGAATGAATGAATGTAATAGCATAGTGGAATTGTGTTTATGTCAAGCATGAACATATGAAAATTCACTAATTTGAGTTCTTTTGTAGTGTGGGGTTTTCTTTCTACTTTGTGGGTTTGACTTTGTTCCCATTAATAGGCACTGGATTTATTGTCTGTTATGGGGGGTTTCTGAATCTAATCTTGAAATTGTTTAAAGTTCTCTACATTTTTTTTTTGCTTTCATGCTAAGATGTTTTTGTTTCTTTGGTGTATGTTTGAGGTTCCCCACTTCTTTGGGACATCACCATTGCTATTTGTTGTCTCAGAATATTTTATAACATTGTGGGATCAGGGATATGTGTGTGTTAATTTCATATAGGGTCCCCTGTTTTGTCTAAGAAGAATCTACCAATGAGTGTGCTTGTGTATCCATGAGGGTTTTGGGGATATCTGGAAATTGCTTGATTTGAGTAGGAACACCCTCTCAAGTTTGGTAGAGCTCGAAGTGAAGAAGGTCGGTGTGGGCCTTGTTATTATTGGGATTTTCATGTCCTCATCTGTTGATAATTTTGAAGATGCATCAAAGGTCCTCTCACTGACCTGAGAGACATTGATATTCTTAGGAGTGTAGGTTGCAGGAAAAAACATCAACAAAATTGGTGACTCTATTGGGGAGGTCCATATAATTATCCATGTTGGAAGAATCTAGAGTTTGGTGAATCTAAGATTTATTTTAGATCTGGAATTTTCAGCCTGGAAGAAGATTGTATTTGTAGCTGATTTGAAAAATAAAAGTGTGACTCTATTGTTGGAAGAAACGCATAATGAAGATATATTTCAAATGGCTCAATTGTTTGAGAATTTTTCCTCTGTAATGAGGTGGCAACTTTGTAGACAATAATTTGAGATTTGAAGGAAATTTTCAAAATTTTAAGTTAGAAGAAAACCAACAGGCTATTGCAATTTTCCAGGTATTCTCCAAAATTTATGTTAAGACATCGCTTGTTTCCTTCAAGTGAGTTGAGCACTAAGTCAGGGAAAGAATTGAAGTAATTTCATCATACTTTTGAAATATTATATGTTCTCTTTGTATCATGAAAGGAAGTGTATATGCTATATAGATTCATGCTCTTGAATGAGGTCTCATAGTCCCATTGTAATCGGTCATGTTTTGTATACCATGTAAGTTTAAGACCTCTTGATTTTATGATAAATTTGTAGGAGCATTAGGTAGGGATGTTTCATCCTGTTTATTCAAACATGGTTCCAAATGCAACCATGGTGTAGCGTCCTAAAATTGTGACACTTGCAATTTCGACCGCATTTGGGTCTTCACGATGGCGACACAACACGCAACCTGAATGGAGACCCCGAAACCTGATTATGACACTGAAAACTGCATTTTCTTGCACCCTGGCCTGAACCTCCTTTGCACCCTGCTGTCCCGAGAGGTGGGACCAGAGCGCCCAGCGCCCTGGTCCCCCAGGACCATGGCGCCCAGCGCCCTGGTCCCTAGGTCCGGTTTTGGGCCCGGTCTCTTTTGGACTTCGGGTCTTTATGTTTGCAAATTGGAAAATTATCTTTCCTGGTCGGCCTAAGGTCGGGAAAATCAGTCTATCAGCCCTAATTGACAAGTATATAAACTACATTTTCCTCTTTCATTCGATATGATGGAAAAAGCGTGGAAACTATACTCAAGCACTCAAGCATTCAAGCATTCAAGCATTCTTTCAAGCAATTGATCATTCTAAGTCTCCATTCAAGGCTAAGTGTTGCATTCAAGACAAGGATTCAACCATTGAAGAGGAGATCACATACTACATGCTACATACAACATACAACAATACAACAAACAACAACATCTATACCTTCGCACATAAGGATACAAACATCCTTACAACAAGGTATTAGTACTTGTTTTACATTACATTTACAACATTTCTCATTTCTTGGTTAATTCCAAAACCGGGGTTTGACCTAAAGGCGAACCCCTAATCCCTAACCCCCCAATCGTCTTCACTTTTCTGTGTGTAGGTTGCAGGTACGCGGCTGAAATTGAAGATCTGGAATCCTTGTGCAAAGACGAACAGATCCCCCTTCGTTTCGCGGATTTTTCGGAGGACCGTGTGCACGCCGGGCGCCATCGTCTCGACAAATTTTGCTCAAATTTGCAGGACAACACCGTATCGACATTTTACTGCTAATTCCAGGTCTGCAGCTTCATCCTATATCCCTATCTCAGTTTATAAGTGAATCTTTGTCACTTTCTATGCATTCCTAGCTTAATTCTTCTATCAACATTCTTTACAAAAGAGGGTAGCCTTGCTTTCTTAACCCTTGAAACACATTTACCATCCAATCTTGCATTGTGTGGGATTGGATCTTGTGGGTTTCAACCCCTCTTTTGAATGTAAAGTCTCTCCTCTAAGTGAAAACCATCAACCCTAGCGACTCTCCCTTCTCTCTCCTCGGAGTTGGAAGAGGGGAGAACAACTAGGGTTCGATTGCGATTTTCCGCTTTACATTTTGGTGAACCTGACGTGAACATCCTTTCTGATTATTCATAGTTAGATCTGAAAATTGGATTCCTTGATTACATTTCCATGTTTGATCTTTGGCAAAATTTTAGAGGTTAATTGCATAAAAACCCTAAATTTTCTTTTTAAGTAATTAAACTTGTGAAATGTTTAATTGTTAATGCTTGTTTCAGATCTGCCCTTCTATTACAAATTATCAATTCATATTTGTGCTTTAATTTTGAAAATTAAGTGGTTAAATGTCAAAACCCTAATTTTTGAAACCTTCTTGATTCAACCTTTGATTGATAATTTCACTAATCAAAACATCTCCAAATCAGCTATAACTTTGGATTCCGCAATAAAATCACAATATCTTTCATCCCTGAAAATTTGAAAAAAAGTTGCGAGGACCGTGTGCACTCCAAGCGCCATCGCCCCGACATTTTTTCCGAAATTTCGGGAGCGAGATCGTACTGTATTTTTCTGCTAAAATCCAGAATTTTGGCTGATTTTATCAATTTTAACACCTTCAAAATTACAGTCAAAGTTGGTCTAGTGATTGCTTGGATTGAAGCTTCTAATCATTCAAAAATTGTCAAAACTGAAATTCATGTCAAAATTGTGTTTCTTACTATCCTAAATCTGAAAAGTGTGTTGGCATTCATTCGAAATTTTAGTGATTCATTCAAATTCTTGCAATTTGTGACTTTTGAAATTAAGTGCTTAATTACAACAACTTTGATTTCCGCTTTCAAAATTGAATTTTGCGTGAGATTGAGTCAATTTTCAAATTTCAAAACTTGCATTGCTTTTGGTATTCCCTCTAAAATCATAAAATTCAAAATTTCAGTTTCCCTCTCTTTTTCAAAATTCAAATTTTGCATTTTTCGACAATCTTGGTAGGGTTCAATTTTGAGATTGCAACTTTAATTTGGCCTATCTACAGATCGTAAAATCACTCAATTTTTTCAGGTTAGCTGTAAAATCATCATAACTTTCATCCCTGCAAATTTCGAAAAAAGTTGCGAGGACCGTGTGCACCCCGAGCGCCACGGTCCCAGACATTTTTTCTAAAATTTTGGGAGATTGTCCTGATTGTATTTAACAGCTTAAATCTGGAAGATTGGCTAGTTTTACTGAAATTTGCTACCTTTAAAATTCAAAATCTTCTCTCTTTCTTTAGTGCATGAGTTTTACAACAATAAGTCCTACTTACACTATTCCTGTTAGACGAAGCCTTAGAATTAAGTCCTTCCAAGGTTTAATTACTGAGGAGATGGAACCTAATTTGAATGGTCTTTTTAACGAGGACATGGGTAATTCCTCTAATCCTCTTAATGATGAAGAAGCTCTCCACGAGGTTTCTGTAGAACAACTTTCAAAATTGGATAACCAATTTGACGATTTTCGACAGTGGATGTCTCAAGAATACCCTGATAGTCAAGCTCTTCCTTTAATTGAGGGTCTAAAACGTATGCTTCAAAGTGATAAGAATGGAATTGATATTTTGCGTGGTATTGCACACATTGTGGATTCAAATGTGATGCCTATGAAAAGTTGTGCCGAAACCTTAGGTTATACACAACCTCCTACTCAAGACAATCATTCTATTCCTTTGACGACTCCTATTGCTAGTATACCTACTTTTACATCAAACATAATGACTACTTCAACACAAGACATTCCTCCTATGATCACCAGTCATGGGGGCAATCCCTCTTCTTCAATTAACCCTCTTCCTTCATTCAATCCGACTTCTTCATTCATTCCTTCAATGAGTGTGCCTATTATATCTCCACAAATGAATATGACGCAAGGGGGCAACTCGTTTAATCATTCCATTCTTCCTTGTAGTGTTCCTCCTGTCCAATCATCTCCTATGAATAACTATCATAGTGTCCCACCACCTTACTCTCTACCTTCTTTCAATAACATAACACCTCCATCTCAATCTAACACGTCTAATATGAATTCTTCGACTGAAGCGACCATTAACAATCTTGCACAAACTGTCTCTTCTTTACAGCAACAAATTGCCTCTATGAATCAATCTAAGTTTAGTGTGCCCACATTTGATGTTGCGAGTCCACTTTCTCTTGACATTGTTCGAGCTATTCCCCCTAAACATGTTGAAATTCCACATTTGGAGCTTTATAATGGTAAGGGTGATCCTCTAACACATGTTAAGACCTTTCAAACAATATGTACTGATTTTGCTTATGACCAAAGGTTGCTTGCAAAATTGTTTACTAGAACATTAAGAGACAAAGCCCTACAATGGTATTGCTCATTGCCTTCCTATTCTATTACTTCTTTCGAACAACTTGCAAATGCTTTCATTCAACAATTTCAAAACAATATAAGTCCTAAAGTTACTTTGATTGATTTAATGCATTGTAAACAAGGTGTTAAAGAAAAAGTGACTGATTTCATTGGTAGATATAAGCATTTGTATGCTCAAATTTCTTTTCCAGTGCCTGACAATGATATTCAAAGAATCTTTATTTCTAATTTACAAAAAGATATTCGAGACAAACTCCTGTTTTCTGAGTTTACTTCTTTCCAATAGTTGTGCGCAACTCTTCACCATTATCAACTGACTGTGAGTCAAATGGAACAATCACATCCTATGACTCCGAGTGATAAGGGTGATAGTAGTCAACAACCATTTGGGAAGTTTAAACCGAACATAGAGTCCATTAAATTCAATGAAAACATCATCAACAACAATGTGAATGCAACATCAGGTGTGTCTCCTATTTCTAAGTTTTTCAAGAAAGAAAGAAAGTTTACTCCTTTGAATGAATCATTGCATAGTATTATGAATAAGTTATTGGAACAAAATGTGCTTGCTCTTCCTCCTATAAGGTAAATTGATCCTGCAAAGATTACTTCACCTTATTTTGATAACAAATCTTTTTGTCAATTTCATCATCAGCCTGGGCATGATACTATCTCTGTTTCTGGAGTGAATGATAAAGGCAATACATCTGTAGCTCCTCCTAATCAAAATCTTCAGATTTTCACTGATCCATTACCTTCTCATACCTCTAATGCGATTGATACTACTGATTCCTCTGTCTCACCTGATGATCTTGTGTCCATGACTCCGAATGTGATTAACTTTGTAGAGCAGCAAGAAATCCCTAAAGAACCTTCCATCACATTTAATTCTAGTGAAACCATTAGGGCACCTGATGGTCCTTTATATATAGTTGCAAAAGTCAAGAATACACCTTGCCGTGGAGTGCTTATTGATCCTTCGTGCATGGTTAATGTTATTACTGAAGAATTTCTTTTTACTTTGCAATTGAATCAAGTGATTTATGACAAAACAGATGTGGTTGTGAAACTATTTGATGCATTTTCTTCTCCTGCAATTGGTTCTACTACATTGCCTATTGAGGTCCATAACAAATCCCTTGATGTGAACTTTGCTATTATTCCTTCATCCGAACAATTTTGTGTGAAGCTTGGCTATCCTTGGCTATCTTCCATGAAAGCTATTGCTTCTCCTATTCATGAGTGTTTGAAATTTCCCCATAATGGTGAAGTTGTTACTGTCAATCATAGTCTCTTTAAACCAGCTGAAAGAACTTCTAGCGTTCCTATTGATTACTTTTGGTCTAAACAATTCCAATCTCTTCCTCCGCGAAGTGATCATCTTTTCAAATCTTATCAAAAATGGAAAACAGATATGATCCTATCTCTAAGTGAACCTAGAACACCCAAACTTGATATTCCTATCATTCTTGAGAAGGAAGTTCTTCCTTTGAAAGATAAAACTAATGTCTTTCCTCAAGAAGATTCCCAACCCATCCCTATGGATGTGACTATGCCTATGATTAATAAACTTCCTAAAAGTAGACCTATCCCTCCTTGTCATGATGGACTTGGTCTCCTTCCTAAACCAAATATTCCTCCCTTATATGGAGCAGTTCCTCCTCCTTCCTCTTATGGAGAGAAGAGACCTTCCTCTTCTCCTATTGTTCAGCCTAAGAAACCACAACCTAAACACCCAAGTGATAAGGATGAGAACATTCCTCCTCCTCAATCTTCTCAACTTCCTACTAAGACTAGATGAAATCGTTCTGCATGCGAACGCTAACGAAAGCGTCGTCTTAGAGCTCAAGCAGCTGCTTCTCAAACTTTGCAATCTCCAAAACACCTTCAACAAGAATTATTCCATTTTCTCCAAAATCTCCAAAACATAAGATGCATGATGGTCTTGATCCTGTGCGAATTAAAGACCCTATTTTTATAAATCTTGATGATGCTATAGATGAAAATGTTATTCATGATGAAAATGTTACTCCTCTTGCTTCTGATAGTGAATATGAACTTGTTGATATTGATAACCATTTATCTAATGAATTTTCTAAAGCACTTATCCTAGCTCCTAGACAAGAACACCGTGGCTTGGGATATGAACATAGCCCTTGTTTGGATCTTGTGATAGCTCCATCTGCTGTGTTGGATGTTCCTCCTCTACCGTGTTCCCTACCTTCCCGAAACATTGATCAGCAAGATCGAGGGGTAGATGACGTGCTAGACTAGTATCATTAGCATAGCAGATTCTCTCCTCCTCTCTTTCGTTACTTCTTCTATATGTTATTCTCATTCTTCTATTTGTTGTCCTTAGTGTTGTCTACTTGAGGACGATGCAAAGCATTGAGATCTCTCGATCTCTCTCATGTTGACTCAAAAGACACATGTGTTCCCTTCTTCTAGGTGACCTTCCTTGATTGGGGAATGAAGAACAATTATGCATACATACATATGATATATATACATGAATTATCATACAGCATACTGACCCCGAGGAAAGCGAAGTCACCTTGTGCTTTGTGTTTTGTGTCTATTATCCTTGGGCTTATCTCACACTTGGGGGCTAAATCCTTGTGATAACGTGCTCCTTTCCCTTTTTCATTTTCTTATATGTATCATTACCTTAAAGCAATCACCCCCGGTGAGGCGTGTGCGATTGCTTTAACGTAGGGGGGCATACATCCCATTCATATCTTTTCAAGATACTTGAAAATATCTTTCTTGCATGACTCATAGTGAGGGAACCTTACTACTGACAGTCATGGTTCTCCCTCGTGATCTTCCCTTTTACTTTGTCAATCGAAGTCGTAAGATCCTTAGTCCACTAGGGGCTTGGTGTATCTTGCCTCCTTGACGTGGTGAAAGTTTTTCAATGTTGTTTCCTTGTACTTTATCAGAAGTATGAGCAATGCCTATACTCCCGCTAAAGTGGGGGCTAAATGTAGCGTCCTAAAATTGCGACACTTGCAATTTCGACTGCATTTGGGTCTTCACGATGGCGACGCAACACGCAACCTGAATGGAGACCCCGAAACCTGATTATGACACTGAAAACTGCATTTTCTTGCACCCTGGCCTGAACCTCCTTTGCACCCTGCTGTCCCGGGAGGTGGGACCAGGGCGCCCAGCGCCCTGGTCCCTGGGTCCTATTTTGGGCCCGGTCTCTTTTGGACTTCGGGTCTTTATGTTTGCAAATTGGAAAATTATCTTTCCTGGTCGGCCTAAGGTTGGGAAAATCAGTCTATCAGCCCTAATTGACAAGTATATAAACTACATTTTCCTCTTTCATTCGATATGATGGAAAAAGCGTGGAAACTATACTCAAGCACTCAAGCATTCAAGCATTCAAGCATTCTTTCAAGCAATTGATCATTCTAAGTCTCCATTCAAGGCTAAGTGTTGCATTCAAGACAAGGATTCAACCATTGAAGAGGAGATCACATACTACATGCTACATACAACATACAACAATACAACAAACAACAACATCTACACC
This sequence comes from Cryptomeria japonica, assembly GCF_030272615.1. NCBI lineage: Eukaryota > Viridiplantae > Streptophyta > Pinopsida > Cupressales > Cupressaceae > Cryptomeria > Cryptomeria japonica. The sequence goes on from NC_081409.1 coordinate 235,534,455, forward strand.
TTCGCACATAAGGATACAAACATCCTTACAACAAGGTATTAGTACTTGTTTTACATTACATTTACAACATTTCTCATTTCTTGGTTAATTCCAAAACCGGGGTTTGACCTAAAGGCGAACCCCTAATCCCTAACCCCCCAATCGTCTTCACTTTTCTGTGTGTAGGTTGCAGGTACGCGGCTGAAATTGAAGATCTGGAATCCTTGTGCAGAGACGAACAGATCCCCCTTCGTTTCGCGGATTTTTCGGAGGACCGTGTGCACGCCGGGCGCCATCGTCCCGACAACTTTTGCTCAAATTTGCAGGACAGCGCCGTATCGACATTTTACTGCTAATTCCAGGTCCGCAGCTTCATCCTATATCCCTATCTCAGTTTATAAGTGAATCTTTGTCACTTTCTATGCATTCCTAGCTTAATTCTTCTATCAACATTCTTTACAAAAGAGGGTAGCCTTGCTTTCTTAACCCTTGAAACACATTTACCATCCAATCTTGCATTGTGTGGGATTGGATCTTGTGGGTTTCAACCCCTCTTTTGAATGTAAAGTCTCTCCTCTAAGTGAAAACCATCAACCCTAGTGACTCTCCCTTCTCTCTCCTCGGAGTTGGAAGAGGGGAGAACAACTAGGGTTCGATTGCGATTTTCCGCTTTACACATGGTTTGTAATCAACCTCCATTATGTAAGCTGAAACGAGATTTCAAGGTTGAAAGATATAAGCCCATAGATTTCAATGGTATCCCTGGTTTCCCAAATGTGATACCAGCTAACATAAGGCATGAGATATCCAAGTTTAGTGGACCAAAGTTTGAATCTACAGAGATGCATCTTCAACAGTTCATTGATTTAATAGATGATTGTAAAATTCACAATGAGGATGTAGTCATGAGATTGTTTGCATAGCCTTTAAAAGATGAAGCTAGGGAATGGTTTTCATATTTGTTTCCAAGGTCAGTTAGCACCAGGGATAAGTTTAAATTTGTTTATAATTATCAATTTGGTAAGAGAATTTGTGAGAATTCAACATTAAGTGAGTTCATAGATATCCATGTTAAAACTGGTGAGTTAGTTCTTGAATTTAATTTGAAAATTTTGAAGGCATTAAAGATAATTCCTGAAGCTTGTAGACCTCAGGATGCAATGGCATTGATCATATATTTGGGTGCATTTGATAAAAAGATGAGTTACAGGTTAAGGAGTGAAGATCATAAAAGCTTGTAGGAAGCTTTTCAGATTGCTATAAATATTGAAAAGGTTTCAATGTATGGGATGAGTGTAAAGTTAAAGCCTAAAATGATGAGAAAAATAGTGGGCAAATGGTTTGTGATGACATTTTTGTGGTAGTCAGTCTAGTGTTGCAGGAAGTGTTTCACCCATGTGTATTGGTAGCAATCCCTCAAATGTTATGCAAATACCATTATGTGACACATATGAAGAATTTATATCTAATCATGAGATTGTTCCTCATTCCTTAGAGTCAGAGATACATCAAGAATTTCCAAATATAGCCACCCTTGAAGATATTACCTTAGATGAGTTGGACATTGTTGCTTTACCATGTATATTCCTAGTTGATATAGACTAAGTAGAGTTTCATATTATTGATTAGAAATATAAGAAAGTCCTTGACTCATTTGCATATTTCCAAGCTATGATTGACACTGAAACTCAAGGGATTGTCAAAAATAAGGAGATTACTTTATCAATGGTCTCTTTACAACTAGATAACAACACTTGTTGTCATAGTACTTATCAACAATTATTTGAATTAATCCCATCTATAGCATTAGATTTTAGTGATGATGTTGAGATGGTTGACAATGTTAGTTCAATAGAAATGGGTCCAGCTAAGTGTTGTATGGATCGGGAGCTTATGTTCTCATCTTTGGATTGCCCCTGTGGATTGGAAATGTTTTCAAATTGTGAGTTTTTTAGACTTGTATGAATCAATATATGAGAGTTTTTGAGAGGAAATTTCTCCTGAGTCCGCAGATGAATTTGGTTGTTTGTTTAAGTTTGAATTAGGAATGCTAAGTTGTTATGATGATAATATAGGTCAGGAGACAATGTCAATTTATATAAGAGATCTTATTGTTTTTGAAGAATTTTCAAATGATACAAGTATAGACATCCATATGGATGGTAAATGTTCTAATGATCTTGATTCTAACTATTCTTTTCTAGAGGATGACATTGAAGATAGTTTTGAAAACAATTTTGGTGAAACTCTTAATCCATTGTTTGGTGAAGAGGTATATACTGCCTAGATAATGCTCAGTCATGAACGGTTTAAAAGTGGATTCAACCAATTTTCTAATCTATTATATGAGATAGAGATTGAGTCATATGCCCCAATTGGAAATGATATTGATTTGATTAGTGCTGATATAATGGACTCCTCACCTCTGCATCTTGGTGATTGTGTCAACAAGGTTATGATCAACCTTCCACTAGAGGATGTCAAAGAGATGGAGTGTATTTCAGACCAAGCTACATCAAAGATTATTGATATGGCTAAGATTTCAGATATTCCCATTGCAAGGTCAGAAGATGGGAAACACGGTGATGTGGACTCCTATATCTTTTTGGGTTGATATCAAGTGTGGTCATAAGATGGAAGAAGACATGGATCCATTGGTCAATAGTCATGAATTTGAAGGTGTAATTAATGAATACAATTTAAAGGTTTATCCTGGCATGGTAAAAAGTAAGAAAATATGTGAAGTTCAGTAAAACAGTCACAATCAGACAACTTTTTGTCCTGATTTTAATGGTGAGATTTTTTCTTTGAAGATTTTTGCATGGACATGGAAAAGGATTTCAAGGAAGAACCATGTGTGCTATTATATCATGAGGCTAGGTATTGTATCAGTAACAACAAGATTATGTATGGGTGCATAGTGCAAGATGATGGAGGTAGCAGTGAAAATGGTAGGTTCAGAGGGATACTTGGTAATGGTAGTGATTGTTGGCATTTGATGTTGTTTTGGTGATGCTCCAGTGAAGATTGGTGATATTTGATGCATGTAAATTATTAGGAGTTGTCATTGATGGTAACTCAACTTTCTGATCTTATCTGGTATGAATTTTTGGTTAACTGGATGTCTTGAGTAAGTTTTTTGGTATCAAGTCTGCCTAGTGAAGCTAAGTGTACAATTTTGTGGGTATTTCTCATTTCTCGTGAAGCATATTTTGGTTTCAATGATCAGGGTTAGTTGGTCGAGTATCAAAAGTAGATTATCATGCAAATCCACCCTCCAAGATTGCTTCCTAATCCTTTTTGAAGATCTGATATCTAGTAGAGCAGTAACACAAGATTATCGTCATTATTGGTGATGTATCGTATGGTCCAAATTTCTTGGATAGATTTCAGTGATTGGTGATGTGTTCAAGATCATTGGTGAGACCTATAGGAAGCATGTGAACATGTATTTTGTGTCCAAAATATATTTTAGAAAGGATTTGAGCAGACTTGAAGCATTACACGTTTCATATTTTGGTATTTTGTGAAGCCGACTTATGGGAGATCAAATTTGCTAGTGCAGATATATAAGATTGAATTGGTTAATGCATTTGGGTGTGGATATGATGTGTGAGATGTTTTTAGGAGTGATTGAGTTCATTTTCACATTCTCATCCTGAATTGTGTTGATCTGATAAGAATAGCAAAGAAAAACATATTTGTTTAGCAGAACAGTGTAGTGGATCACTTTGTGTCTAACCGGAACTGTTATTTGGCATGGTCAGATGCTTTTATTCAATTAATTACTCATTCTAATCATTTTCTATTAGCTTGTAAGACATTGAGCCTTCCTCTAGGGTTGTAACCTTGTTTTTGTAACTGATTAGTGAGCTCTAGGCAGTGTGCCTAAATGCAAGTGCATTCCCCTTTTTGTAATATTATTTTGTTACTAGCCACAGTTGAATAATATTGTTGGTTCAAATACCACCATGGTTTTTACCTTTTCGGGTTTCCACGTAAAAATATTGGTGTTATGGTTATGTGTTTGTTTGCTTTTTGTTTCTATATTTTAGTTTCTTATTTGTGCATATGGTTGATTAAGAATCAGATTAACAAATTTATAAATATCAAAACACTGATTCACCCCCTCCCCCACCCCCCCTCTTCATGTTAATTGATTTAAATAGTGATAATGTGCACAACCAAGTGGACATGAGTGATATCTTTGTATTGGTAATGATGCAATTAGATGAGAATCAAATTTTTGATAGAGGTAAATTTTGGTTTTACATTTTTGGTAGCTTGGGGCCACCAAGCCAAGTTTGGATCTGATTCTTGAAGAAAATGCATATAGTGGTTGATCCCAATGGATAAGGTACTTTGTCTACTTATACCAAATATTTTGATTCTTGTATGCTCATAGGAAGCATACATTCCCAACGAGAACCACTGTTAGGATTGCAAATTTTTGCAATTTGCAGTTTTAATTCTGCTACTAGGTTGTCAAATCTTGGGCTTGTGAGTTGACATCCTGGCCTTTTTTATTCTAGTGCGGCTTTCTTTTGTAGTGTCTTGAATTATTTCCTTTTCTCCTTTTGGCCCCTTAAGAAAAAAATTCCACAACCCTTATACCCTTGTTTTAAATTGCACGTGCTCTTTTTGTAGCCTAAAGTTTTTGTATCCCACTTCCCCACAAGTCATTTGTCTCCTCATTTCTCAAGGTCGTGGGCCTATGGGTTGTATTTTGGGTAAACCACAATCATTCCCTCACCCACACACTTTATTATTCCTTGACCAAAAATTTGTAGTGGGCTTGCAGGTATTGAATTGGAAGCACCCGTGTCGCCGCAATTTTATCCCCATGAATGAACGGTTCCTTGCGGGCACGTAGATAAGAGTAGTGATGTGGGTCCTGACTTCTCGCAAGATGTTAGAGGTTGTTAAGTTGGAGACCACAAGCTCACAGATGTAAAAGGTGCTTGAGTACATTGAGTCATCCCCAGTTCTATGGCCTTGCATGGGTTTTCTGTTGACATTAAAGGTAATTGGCAGGCTTGTAGGAGTGGACAAAGGTAATGAGTGCATATCCCTTGATTCCATCAATTTGTTTCATTAAGACCAAAGAAGGATGTGGGTATACGAGGAGAGCCATTTTAAATTTTCAAAATTAGACGTGGCGTCTCGGACATGTACTCGAGGTCCACATGGATTGCAGGAAGGTATTGGTCAATTGATCAAGGTTGACTCAGTTGCATCGACGGTTGAGATTTGAAATTGCAAGTTTGGCGCCCAGTATGGTAGGTGATGGAATTGTTGTGATCCTGAGTAAAGAGATGTGGTTTATTGATTTTCAAGTAGTCGTCATATGAGCAAGTAGGTATAAAGGAATGTCTAGTCAAGTGCAGATCCTGACCAAAAGAGATGATAATCCTGGCATAAAGTACAAGAAGATCATGACCAAATTTCTTGTTCAGGAATAAATTGAGGAAGATAAGGGAAAAAGCATTTCGATACTATGCATGCAGATTTCAAAATGATAGCGAGATGAGTTGCATGTATAAAAGATTTTTCTGAATCTTGCAATTGTCAAGAGAAACTGTGGATTTCAAAGAAAAAAGCATAAAGGACAACTTGCATGAAAAGCCATTGAAAGGTTGTTTTTAGTAGTTTTATTGTCTCTATATATTCAATAGAGCTGGGTTTCAATAGGACAAGACAATGGAAGCTGTTGTGCGGATGAAATTAGAGATTATGCCAAGAATGGAGCAGCAGAGTTGTGCATTCATTATATGCAAATTTTGTGATACTGGTTGGATTAGGCATTATTGACTAGCGGTGTGGCCAAGGGGTCTTGAAAAGAAGCAGGATGGCCACGGGGATATTGAAAGGCCTTTTCAGTCGCAAGGAACCTTTCAAGGGTCATCATATTTTTCCCCTGCACTATCGAATGACATAGAGGCAACAGAAGAGGAGAGGAAAAGAGTAGCAAGAGAAGGTGGATGATTCAGGTGTAGCTTTGGTATGATTTTGCAAGCCCATGGAAGCTGCAACCCCTTCTCTGTTCATAAGATTCACATGAAAGCTCCTCTTTCAATTTTCATTGTTGCTAGTTTAGGACTGTGAGCTTCCCCTTTTGGGTTTTGGAATGCTCTGTTTCTCCTGTGTCAAATGAAACTAGGCATACAGTTGGAACGTGATGGTGGCACGACTCAAAGGCGGTTAAGCTGCAACAAAATGTTTTGGATGTACATCTTTGTTCTTTGGAAGTTTTTTTTTTTTTTTTTGTTATAGGTAGAATGACGAGATATAAAGAAAATTGCCAAGTGTAAACAATCGGTAGCTTGTGCATTCCTTGTTTTCTATAAAAGGAATATCATGACTATAGAAAGGGTTCAAAATTTTTTCCCTAGCGGGTCAGATAGTTGTAGGCTAGTTTTCTGTTTTAGGTTCTAGAGTTTTTATTTACAAATAGGAAGTATATTCTCTATATTGTAAATTTCAATTAGTAATGAAGAGATATTATTTCATTGTTGCATGCTCTATCTCGTAATTTGTTTCCTGATTTCATATGGGCTAATATGTTAAGGATATATTAGTTTGTTCTCAGTATGATTATATCATTATGTAATTACATTTATGGGTTATTCTCAAGGAGGATATTAAAATTCATGTGTATGGGTTGCAGTGAGTTCAGTAAATTTTGAAGGATAAATAAGAATGGATGCATGTAATAGCATAGCAGAATTGTGTTGATGTCAAGCATGAACATATGAAAATTCACTAATTTGAGTTCTTTTGCAGTGTGGGGTTTTTCTTTCTGCTTTGTGTGTTTGACTCTATTCCCACAGATAGGCACTGGATTTACTATCTATTATGGGGGGTTTCTGAATCTCATCTTGAAGTTGTTTAAAGTTCTCTACATTTTTTTTTTGTTTTCATGCTGAGAGGGGTTTTGTTTCTTTGGTGTATGTTTGAGGTCCCCCACTTCTTTGGGACATCACCATTGCTTTGTTGTCTCAGAACGTTTCATAATGTTGTGGGATCAGAGATATGTGTGTCTTAATTGTATTTAGGGTCCAATGTTTTGTCTAAGAAGAATCTACCAATAAGTATGTGCATGTATCCATGAGGGTTTTGAGGATATCTGAAAATTTCTTGATTCAAGTAGGAACACCCTCTTGAGTTTGGTAGAGCTTGAAGTGAAGAAGGTCGGTGTGGGCCTTGTTATTATTGGAATTTTCTTGTCCTCAATTCGTCGATAGTTTTGAAGACACATCAAAAGTCATCTCCCTAACCTGAGATACATTGAGATCCTTAGGATTTTATTAGTGAATCTTTCCTTTTTTTAAAGAAAAATATTAATTTTATTGGTTAACTTTTTTTACATCAAAAGTTTTTGGTAGAAAATATTGGTGAATCTTGAAAAATAATAAGAGTATGCATTAATTACTTTTGCAAATCCTTTCATTTAAAAAATAAATTCTTATACAAAAGTAGAGGCCTAAAGATGGAAATCATTAATGAGTTTAAGGGGTAGACTCTACTTTATTTAGTTACAACCACAAACTTAAGATAATCTAATAGCCTTCATTGTATTTTGTGAGGTAGAATGTACCAAAAATTTGTAATACTCATGGGACCCAAAATTTCTTTTAGACCATTGATTTCTATTGAGGTTAACAATTGAAAAACAATTTTCAACCTCCATGAGCATTACAACTTGTAGATACATTTTACCTCATGGAATACAATGATGGTTATTAGATTATATTTTATATAAATGGTGGCAACTAAAGATTGCTGATATAACCCTAAAGTAACTAATAATTATGATATATTATTGGTAAATCAATTTAGATTTCAACAATAAATTGGGCGAATCTGATCCAATCATGTATTAAATATTTTGGCGAATCTTTGAGTTAAAAAATTTAATAAAATAATTTCTCTGACGAGTTAAATAAAATTAAAATAAAAAATTTAGGTCACCTTAAAACTTGAACTATTGGCCAAATTTTGATTCCCAAATTTTAAAATATAGCCAATTGGTGAATATTAGCCACAAAGAAAATCATGGGATTATTCAGTGTATCCCACACTACACAACAGGTCCATCCTACAACCCAAGGATCATATGGGCTTGAGAGATAATTCCCAAGTGGTGAACCTTCCAACATGATGAATTACAAATGCCATTGCCTATAGGATATCGACGAATAGTCTGTCCGCCCAGGAAAAAGTAGCTTCTAACATTTATCACCCTGTGGCCTTAGTGATATAGTCAGTTATCTTCTTCTCAACCCAAGTATCACATTGCATCAGTCATCCTTGTGTTATAAGTGACTGCCAATGTGCCTTCCCATACAATAGTTAGCTCTAGCTACCACTACCTTCATGGTTAGGTAACTACTCATATAATCATTTTGATATCATATCTAAGGTAGCTCTTAGCAAATCATTACCTCTGTGAACTAGGTGAAGGTTGACTTATCCCTAGTAGTATTCCAATCATCGATCATTGACACTATCCACTTATTGCCCAACACTGGAACAATAATCTTGGAGGTTCACCCTTGTGTCATCTCTAGCACAATGTTTCTTGCCATAACAATGGACTCATCCCTGCACACTCTAAAATGGAAGGTGGATGATTTTAGTAGTTAAGCATCACATACCCATTTTGAATTATGATGTCTAAAAATTAATCAACCAACCACTTTAGTCTAAAGTAACTTGATTGTTTATCTTAAAGTACCCTAAGTGGATGAGCATGTGTGTTTTCTATTACGTTTCTTTCAAATGATAGTTTGTTCATGTGGCTCTAGGCTATTAGCTTATGATCTAAATTTTTCAAATGAATCTATATTATTTATTTTGATTTATGGGTCGTTTACTAATTCCTTACCAAATAGAGTTTGGTTATAGGTACTATTGTTGTCGTAGAGGTTTAATCCTTTCAATTAGAACATAAGTACTTGGTCTTATTTTTGTATAGTGAAAATAATGTTAAGAATATTTAAGATTGATGCTCAATTTTTTGATATCATTTAGCTTAAATCTACAGGCACTATCAAATTCTAAGTAAGCTTATCAAGGACTTGCAAGGTAATATTTAGATCTGATGCTTCCCTCTCCTTTTATATGTTAAATGATTGTGGAAAGAAGGTCAAGGGCACCTACTAGACGAATCTTAAATTGGGTAATGATAAAATATGATGGCGGGTCTAATATTATTTGAGGAAGTGACTATGCAAATCAAGGAATGAGGGCTTCCACCCATGTACAACTGTAGTAAGTATCAAATATTGAAAGAAAAATAGTTGGGTAAAATATTCTCCATTGGTTTAAGGAATATAAAACTAGAAGAGGGCAAAAAGGAAAATACCAAAGGAAGATAATTTTTTGCTTCCCTAAAGGATAAAGCTCTTGCCTATTTAAATAATGTATATTTATTTATCAACCAACTGCACAATTTCATAAAATCAGGATATCTACAACTCAATGTTGAGGATGAGAATGACATATTAATAGATAAAATTTTGGATTCAATAGGTTGTCATGGTAGTTGAACACACCTAGATGTACTAGTAATTGAAATGCAAGAATGTACATATACATAGTACTAAAATATAATTTTAGTTTTCACAAAATACTTGGAATCTCTAAATTAATAATATTAGATGTGCAACTTATAGCAACAAATAACATATACCATAGCAACATATAACCTTAGCCCTGTGCTTGATCTGCAGACTATCAAGGAGGATGTCAACCGGCTCAAGAACAAGATGGAGGCTTGGGAAGCCCAAATCGTGGACCTTAACAAATTTCATGTGCAGGTTTTACATAGCTCCACACTCATCCTCTCTCTACTAAGGGAATGTTCTGCAGACACTGAGGAGGACAAGCAGGAGGCTAGGGACCTTTACAAGTTCATGTCCAATGAATGGAATAGTGCTATGGATGCCACTGGGGTGCGCAAGGCACCCCTATAGTTTATTTTTTGTTCTTGTTTTTGATTTCTAAAGACTTGGTTCCTTTTTGTTTATAGTTGTTGTTAATTGTTGTTATAGTGTTGTTTCTGCATTATGATTTTTAATAGTTTTAATATGTAAAGGGCCAATGCCCTTGTTCTCATTGATTTATTAATAAAAAACATATACTATAGAATCCTAAATTCTACGTTGCCTCTTTATCAAGGGTTTTTGTGATTTTGAGAAACTAGAGCTAAAATTTTGAATAACATTTATGAACTCGTAGCATTCTAAAGTCTTTAAAAAGTAGAGATTAATGTTAAACAAATATTGACTCAAGGAGAGTTGCCAATACAAATGGGCATAAAATAGGAAAGCTAAATATATATATTTTGGGAAGCACATGCTATGACTAACCCTAGAAAATTCCAATGAGTTTACATTAGAATAAATTTGGAATATAAGAGAAAGAGGAACATGTGAGGGTGTTTATAGTTGTTTTTGTATGAGACTATCACATTTATCTTTCTCGCAGCTCTGTTTCACTTTCTCGCCTTCTTGTTTGTAGATTTTCCCACAACAACTCCTATATATGGCTACAAGGGTTGTAAGGATCTTTGCCTTGTTTTATTTTCATGCCCACAATTAAGGTTGTGCTTTTGAAGAGCAGGGGTGTCATGATGTGTTAATATGGGCTTCCTCTTTCCCATGGTGCCATTCCTTATTAATTTCACATTGATTGTTTTTATAGGGAGGAGTCTACCCATAAGAGCCCTCTATGCCTTCCAATTGGGTCGATGAAAATACCTTAGATTCTCTCTTATTTAATTTTTTTCTAAACTCATAGTATTGAGTTTAATTTCCTTTTATTTTCCTTCTTTTCTATTTTGACTTATTTATTTACTTAAATAATTCTCTATATAATGATTTATTTATTTATTTGTTGCTAACAAAATGGTCTTTAGGGTGAGCATTTATCGAGAGGAGGGGGAATGAGTTAAGAAAATGGTTCCATTGGAGCGAGTTAACTCTCAATAGATCAATGTTATTTTTAATAATGACAAGGAAATTATCAATCTAGGGGAACTCTATTTCTATTGGTCCGACTAAGTTACAAGGTTTATTGTTTGTTCTCGGTATGGGGTGCTAGGTCTATCTTTTGTTGCACCCTAGTATAGTAATCAAGTTTGATTGATTACTATGTTAATAACTATTTTGTTGCTTCTTTTGTGAGATTATGCCCTCAAAACATGTGGTTTAGGTTATATTACATAGATGGTGCAATACTTTAATAAAATGACTATCTTCTATGTGTCCTTGAATCAAAAGGGCAAAATATGTAGCTCTTGAAGAATCAATATGGCCTTGAATATTCCTGGAATAGTTCTAGTTGGATGCATGTAAAAGTATCATCTTGAAGTTATTTTACTCTTTCTGAAGAATATCATTTCTAAAGAGAGATTAGGACATTGAAGATCATGGCACCTCACTAAAGTGAAAGTATTTCATCATAACAGTTATCCCCAGTTCCATCATAACAATATATTGAAGACCATGGGCACATTCTATATATTGGAATCTTAGCCATCACTTATTAAAACCCCGTGCAACAATATGCTCCAAATTCAACTCAATTCTTGGCCTTAGGTGATGCCATTGAGGGGGAGTGTGCATGCCAATGACACCACCTAGTGGCTAATTCTTAATTTTAAGTCTTATGGGCACATTATTGCAAGTCCTATGGCCACATTATCGTAAGTCCCGCAGGCACATTATCATGTCCTACAAGCACATTACTATAAGTCCGACAAATGTTTTAAGTCCTATGAGCACCTTGTATTAAGTCCTATGAGAACATTATATTAAGTCACATGGGCATGTTGTAAATTCTTCTCCTTGTAAATCTTCTACTTGTAAAAGCATTGTATTAAGTCCTATGGATACTATGTAATGAACCTAGGGAGAGGCTAATTTGAGGAGATTGTCACTCCAATATATTTTTTTATAAAATCTCGTAGCATTATTTTTTAAAACATTGGGATTATAAATTGTGAAAGATGAATTTCATGTAGTTCAAAATGCATAATCTTTAAGTTAGCATATATTTGTGTCCCTATTTATCATTGTCAAGGAAGACTTGCATTACTCGATACTTCATTTTTTCTTTTATGGAAATTGACATGTGATGCCCCCTATTAACATTAAGGGGGAGTGTTACAACATAATGTTATCAGGGGTCATACCCTTATAACATTTAGATAATGTTATAAAACCTTATATATTATATGATTTATAAGCATACCCCATTTAAAATAATTATAATCTAATAACTATTAGATTATTAATTATTTGTGAATGGGGGTTATTGAAAAAGTGTGACTAGTGAAGTCACTCTTCATCCTATATTTAAGGAGGTTCTCTCTCATTTGAAAGGTGTAAGAATTTGGAGATAGATAGTGAGTTACATCACTATGCACAAGAGGTATTATTGGCCATGTACAAGTATTGGAGGAGTGTCTGAAAGTTTCAAGTGTATTTTATTATAGACTATGTTTTGTAAGTATTTTACTAAAATGATGCTTTATGAGGTTTTTTACACGAAAGGGTTTACACCATGTATATCTTGTGTAATGTGTTAATTTATGGTTGTATGATTCTTAATGCATTTATTTAATATCTTCTTTATAATGAGTTGTGTAGACACCTAAAATTTTCCTACCCTAATTAAATAAATATTCTTATTTATTTAATTATCTCCTTTCTTCTATTAACTAAATAATTATTTATTTATTTAATTAATTCACTAATCCTCTTCTAAGTCTTTTTCTATCATAATTTAAATAACTATTTTTATTTATTTACTTTCCCTTTTTCTCAAAAAAAATAATCATTTATATATGCAATTTATGCGACCCCTCCTCTATTAATTAAATAAGTTCATTAATTAATTTAAGTAATTCATTTAGTTTTTTCCCTCATTTATCTTAACCACTCCCTTTATTTTATTATTTTGTCTACCTACCCTTCAATCTTAGTTGGCCATCTTTTATATCACCTCTTAATCTTAGCCCTTCCTTTTTTAGATGTTCTCTATATAAGAGACTTCTCCTCTCTTTTCCAGATATAGCAACCTTGGAGCATACTTACATTTTGTTGAATTATCCTTAGCCTACATCAAGCTACATCATCACAACCACATCCGTTCACCATTAAGCTCTTGTGCAAACATAAAAATATAAGATCAACCATATGAAAAGCAAGATCAATGGAGATAGGAGTTAATTAATTTAATCATGTTAGCCCTTTTATATGCCCAAATTAATGAAATCCTATTTAATTAATTCCCCCCCTTTATCCACATAATTAATTTATTAGTTAATTATATTCATCTCATTTCTTCTAAAGTTTGATTTATTTCAATAAATCAAACTCAACTTTAGCCAAATATTTCAATCTCCCTCCTAATCCTAATTAATTAAATTAATTTGGCAATTCCTACAAACTCACATTTTAACCCCCTTCATCAAACTAATTAACCTGTCTTAATCCCCATTAACATTTATCATATTTTTAAATGTTACACACCTACCCAAGTCCACAAGTGAATTTCCTCATAAATGACTTACATGCACAATTCATTTCACCTGTCCACCTCACCTTTGACCCAAGGGTGTTCATACATGTGTGAGAATGCTCTTCCCCATGGAGCCACCCTACAACTTTCCTTTTTATTTTGCATGTCATAACTCCTCTTCCCATAGCCCTTACACTTTGCTAAAAGTGTTTCCACTTGTCAGTCTCATGGTCTTTCCAAGATTTGCTCACACGTGTGAGCACACTTTTCCCTCTTCCCAAAGACTACCCTTTGTGACACTTGTCACAATGCTATGTGTCCGATCCAACTCATCTCCTAACCTTCAATCTCAACCCTTCATTTAACTTCCAATCTTGACCGTCCATTTCAAATCCACAAAGTATAAATTGGAATCTCCATTCATCTCAAATCATCCACTTTCATCATATTTTTATACTGCCTTTTGGTTGCACATCCACTCTATTGCATCCTTATGTTATCATTTTGACAGTGTAATTATCCTATCTCATATCCATTATCATCCACCACTTATCATGTCAATATCCACATCTATCCATTCATCCATCCTGTGTTATGCTAATGTGACAGAAATCCACATTTCTCCCACTCTTCATTCATGAATCTTGGAGCAACGAGTTTGTGAAGACAGGGAGGACAAGGAAGAACAATGACATAAGGAGTGTCATGAGGGAAGTATTGTTTGTTTATTCGTTTTTGTCTCTAATATGCTTTTATGTTATCTTTCTTGGTATGCTTTTAAATGGTTTGATTTATATTAATTACTAATCCTTCTAACCATTTTGATTGTGTTACGTTTGGCACGCTTGGTGGCTATGCTCTGTCTTTGTTCTGCAGGGCTCGATTGCCTGTTACAATAGTTGCAACATGCATAACTGATAGCGCTTTGACGGCCATGCACAACTCATATGTAGCTCTCATTCATACATGAGGAGACCTTTCTATTGTGGCTCCTCTATGCTTTTACAATTCACATATATTTGGAGGTTTCATAATCTATTTTAATCTCCTGCGAACTTGTCTCAAAGGTCACAATTGTTGTTCCCATCATTTTCTTTTCTGACTGGCCTTAGAATTTTATCCTCACTATATAACTCGAGTTTTCTGATATCTGATCCACACCGATATATCGCTTGCTCGTAGAATGTATTCTCTGTGTTTGGATAGTTGTTAATATCATGTTCCAAAGTTCCCATAATGACACAGACAGGGAGCTTGCTGCCAAAAGCCGTAAACTTTGGTTTACACCTGACAGTTGCACTTGCATTGGTCACGCATTGGACTTTATGCTCTAATAGATGGAATGTTTTCTTTATTCAGATATATCATATGCTTTACTCACTTTAGATCACAAACCACACAAAAATGAATTCTTTGGTACAGACAACACTTGTAATAGGAGAATATTTGACATTCTTATCAAGGCAAATATAAGTTATATCTAATCGCCAACGTCTATCTATTCAAAGCAAGTTGAATGTACCTTTTTAAAATGATCATTAATTAATCGAAAATATTGTCAAATACAATCAAGTGATGTCTCCGGCCAATGCCAGATCATAGCTGTTGCGGAGAAGATGGATGACAGATTATCAATTTGACTCTTAAATTTTGTTATTTTCAAGGACTTATTCTCTTGTCATTTACAGGCCATCTGAACTTTCAGTGTGAGAGCTTTTGCATGTACGACCTTCTAAATCTCTACGCTCTGCTGCTAGATCGGTGGGCAACGTTTCATCATTTCCTACACATCATCATTTTCATCGAACTTCATCGAGCTTTTGTAAGTTTTTAAATATCTGTTGGTAAGAGACATTGTACCGGTAGAGATTTGTGTTTGAAGATTGTTCTGAGGTTGTCATTGATGGCAATTCAGATTAGAGATCACATTCCGTATATGCAGATTTGTTTATCAGAAGTTTGATATTCATTTATGCTTAAGTCTGGAAGGTGGAATATAGAGTATGGGTATATTGAGCAAATCTCAATTTTGGTTGCATAGTTTTGGTTGTGGTGAAAGAGTTAGATGGTTAGATGTTCGAGATAGCTTGATTCACAATCCTAGCCTCGATATTGATTCTCATGCAAGATTGAAGATCCCGTATTGGGTAATTCAGGAAGAACATGACTATTTTGGTGTAGCGTATGTTGCGGAATCTTTGGGATGATTTCAGTGATTGGTTTTGAGTTAGAGGTGGTCGAGATGACATGTGTGAAGCTTATTATCAATTTGTTTAGGTCTGCATATGGATTGGTAATTGGATTGAGCCAACTTATGGTTACACGTTTCATGTTGCATGTTATGCGATTTTTGGAGCCAACATGGAAATTAATTTATTTTGTTGATGTGAATATATATAAGACCTATTCATTTGAGTATTTTGGTATGAGATGTGAGTGTGAAAATATTGTATGAGCAATTGTGCAATTTTTTATGTGTGATTGAAAGTTTTTATGCTCTAGTATATGACAGAGCAGTAGAATAGAGCAGAGAGACAGAATAGTGGAAAAAGATCCTTTGTGCTTAACTGGAACTACAATTTGGCATTTGCAGATGCTATTCTTTAGTTCAAACATTCTTGTTATCATTTGTAATCACTTGTAAGGTAGCGAGCCTTCCTTCGGGTTGTAGCCCTCTTTTCTAATTGAGTAGTGAGCTTTAGGTAGTTTTCCTGAAAGCATGTGCATTCCCCTCTTGTAATATTATCATACTCCTGATCACAGTATTATAATATTGTGGGTCTCAATCCCACAGTGGTTTTTCCCTTTCCAGGTTTCCACATAAAAATTTGGTGTTATCGTTTTGTGCTTGTTTACATTTTGTTTATGCACTTTGCATTTATTCATTTGCGTCTAGTGGTTATAGAATCAGTTTAAGAAAGTTGTTAATTGCAGAACAATGATTCACCTCCCCCCTCCCCCTCTCAGTGTTAATTGATTCCAACAATATCTACCTCTCCAAATCATCTTTTAGTCATTTTGTAAGGTGCATTGATTTTTGCTAATTATCAATTGAAAAGGGTGCAACTGTATGGCATCAAAGAGGAGATCTAACAAATTATTTGTAGGTTTCTCAAGGTGTCAAAATTTGCAATCTTTCTTTTAAAAGTTATTTAATTGGGTAAATTGATCAATCCTAGGATAGTCACTTTTATTTTGCGCAACAAATGAGTTAAAAAGAACAATCACATTTTACAATCTTGGTTAGAATGAACACACTCAAATTATCATTTTTGCTACAATTTGGTTTTAAAAAGAACAAACATTTTGCGATGAGACATTAAAATGAACAAGTGGTTGTTGTGATTAGCATATTTGTGCATTTCTAAGTGTAATTCCAAAGTATCACAGAGGTATCCTCTCCCCTTTCTTGGGTGCAAGAAGAACCATGATATTTTTGTTACCAATTTTTACTCACAAGCCAAAATTTTGCTTATTATTAAGTGAAATTTTAAGTGATATCTAAAATATTGTATAAATGGCAGGTTATATTTTTTGATTCCCAAAGTGATGGTCAAAAAGAAATTGTTTTGTTTTAAAAGAAAAATCCCCCTTGAATCCAAAATAGAGCCATATACTTTAAGTATAAGGAGCCAAGTGTCTAAAAGAGATAATTTTCTAAAGGTTTTTACCACGTTGGAATAAGTCAAAAGGGGGTTCCTTTAATATTTGGAGGGAAAGAAGACAAGGTTAAAAGTTGCATGAAGAATTTTAAGAGTCCATGTCTATTGCCATGTAGAAATCTCTTTTATCCTCCATGTAGAGTTTGATGAGTTTAGGGTTGTAGGTAAAAGAGTTGTAATTTTATTTTTTTTAAAGAAAAGAAACCCTGCATCTAAACATCTATTTAGTCTTGTTAACAAGAACAACCGGTTACAAACCAGACAATGCATGAAGATCTAATCAAGAGAACCAAATTCGTGTTTGAGCAACATTTCATAATGAATAGGGCAGCATAAAAACATTTTCACAAGCAGTCTATAAAACTCTTAATAATTCAATGTGTTCTTTGTATTCAATAAACTTTACGTTGTTGTCATTTTTTTCTTATTTTGGGAGGGTTTGTTTTGTCAAAGAACTATACAGGTCGTTATCTTTCATTTAAGTATTTCATGAACCTTTCTCTGCTCTTGGAATATTATTTATTTTGTTTAAAGATTGGTATTCTTCACATGAGGTTTGTACAGGGTGTTATCTTCACCATGAGTCCTAAATAATGCCATACCTATTATAGGAGCAAAGAATGATTTTGGATTAGTCAAAGATCAAAGAGTAAAGAGCATAACTTGGAGCTGCTATGGAGAAGTTTTGATAGGGGTCAAGACACTGAATAAAGGCACCACCATAGTTATGAGGAAGATTAATGCAAAGTCCATTTGACAATTCACTTGAATGTTTTCAGAGTAGTCATTGGAAAATATTAAAAATAGTGAGGAATGATAGTAGTGCTTGGTATCTTGACAGGTATAAAGCATAAAGATGGTGTGTCTAACTGATAATGCTATTTACATCCACAATAGAAATCATTCCAAGACATCAAAGAAGCAACACGACAGTGATATGAGAGATTTGTCTCAGGAAGTGATCACGGCACAAGCCAATCTGAGTGGTTATCCTTATTAATGTGTATTACTCTCCAATGTAGTAAAAAATACAGTGACCATATCAAAGAATCAAAGGACGAACTGAGACATAAGAGTAGTGCTTTTGTGAAAACAACACTCATAGAGCAACATATCTACTATTCACAAAAGGAAAGGTTAAGGCCATAGTAAGTTGAGGGTTTGGGATGAACCTCTAAGTATGGTGAAATAGAATGTAATTCCTAATAAGAAGCTCAAGAAAATAGTATGAGAAGGAGCGAGTTCAACCAAATGGTCAATGATAAGTAATCATATTAGTATTCTAACTCTTCAAGACATTCCCGAGACAAGAACAGTGCACTCAGGAAACATAGTCATGATAGTTTTAATGACAAGTCAAAAGGAAAAACATTGAAGAGCTTCAAAATAAGGTGTAATGGAGCAGCCCAAAGCAAATTACACCATGAATACCCTATAAGATGTAAGAAAAGACATTGATCTATGTAGCCATGATGATTAAATAAAGGTGTCTCAATGAATCCATGTAGTAGAGATTAAATAAAAGTATAAGAGCAAGTAAAGATTTGCAATGGAATGAACCTAAAAACAAAAATATAGTCACATCGATTCAATATATCTCAAAAATGATGAATTGGGTTTTTCTAAATTTTTTCACATAAATTAAAAAACAATAAGGTTAAAAATGTTGGATTGTTGGCATTGACAAAACCAGTCAATCTAGAGAACCGATATATGTGCTAAAGTTTGTCATTGATGTCCAACACTTACGGGTGAAGACACTAACTGGTGAAGTGGTATAGGTAGAGTGGTGTTGCTTTTCAGTAAGAAAAAGTGATGACTTACAATACATGGGAACAAAATTGGTATTGAAGGATCATTCAGCTCAAGGAAAGATAAATTAAGTCAATCGATCTATCATTCAGGAAGATCGGTCACTGTGGTGATGATGAAGTCACAAAAGGTGACTCAGGCAAGAAAACTTGTTTGTTCTAACAAACCAGTAACTCATTGGTAAACAGGGGAAGAGACTTGGTGCTAGCACAACAAATCGGCAATCAAAGGACGAACTAGTAATATAGAAGTGCAGTGGCATACTGGTACACCAGTATGACAGAAGGAAGACAGGTGATCACCATAAATCTCAGAGCAATGATCGGTTATTCAATTGTGGTGGCAAAGGATGAGTTGGTGAGCTTGTGTCTACACCAAATCATACATTGGTAAGGTCAACTTTAAGTTATCATGCAGTCAAGCATGATTACATGCGGATTTTCTAGTTCGCACTTATTTGGCTGAATACGACTCAAAAGTTTCTATCTTTAGGAGATGCAGTGGCAGAATTGGGTGAACACTTGGCAAAATTGTTGTAAGGTGCGTAGAGAAATGGTGGGAGATTTTGAATTTGAAATCTTTTAAAATCCATGATTGGTTTGATTGAGGGAATGGTTGAAGGTGTCGGTAGAAATTGTATAGTGTTCTTGAAGTTCATTCAGAAAGTCTTGATCGTGAAGCTTGCAACAAGGAGAATTTGTTGAAGGCGATACAAAGTGAAGACTAGAGAGAGGAAGCGATAAAAGGTATTAGCACAGTAGAGTGTGTTTGAGGTAGATCGACTAAGTGCAGAGTCGAGAGATAGTGAACCGACAGAGTGCAGAGCCGAAGATCAGAGGATCGGCAAAGTGCAGAGCCGAGGGTTAGGGGACTGGCAGAGTGTAGAGCCGAAGGTCTGAAGATCAGTAGAGTGCAGGGTCAAGGGATAGGTGACCGGCTGAGTGAAGAGTCGAAGGTGTAAGAAGGAAACCGGTGTTGTGCAGAGAAGACACAATCAATGTGTATTGAGTGTGATGCATATTGAGACCTAATCAAGCTATCAATAGCTAATTCTGAAGATCATCCATCTGTTGCTTTCTAACAACTGCAACATAAATCCCTTAACTGGGTGGACATTAACAGGTCCCTATTGTAAAATCTCCTAACCGGGTGACATCTTAATTGATGTTATAAGTCCTCTAACCAAGCTACCTTTAACAAGGTAAAGACACTAACTTGTTCAAAATCCCTTAACCAGGTGGCACCTAATAGTGTCTTTGTATCTCCTAATAGGGATGGCTCTTAATCGGGCGTACTCCAGAATAGTACAAATTTTGTGAGTTCCTACTCACACTGTGGTTTTCTCCTGATTGGGTTTCCACGAGATAACTCCTTGGTGTCACTGTCAACTTTTTATGCTTGCATATTTTACTTCAGTGATCAAGTATATTGTTGGATCTTAGATGAATGCAGATTTAAGTTAAAAGTTAAATTGTGAAAATTTGATTAAGTGTTGATTCACCCCTCCCCTCTCAGCACCGGTTGGGACTAACAAAAAATCCCACTAAATTTTGTGCCAACCCAGTTCGTAGATATTTAGAAATCTTCACTAGTTCGAAAGAGTTCAAATAAGGAAGATTTTTGTAGTCTCCTAGGATGAAAGCACAAAAGTATTATGTAAGCACAATAATAATGGATTTAAAGGAAGTAATATATCTACAATCATTCATAGGGCATCCATATAGTGAGGATTACTGGTACAAAAGGTGAAAGGATGGAAAATCACATAATACTCCTTGGATAGACTAAGACTAAAGGAAACACAGTCTCTTCAAAACAGTGAGACCATAAAAGTGGATGCACTGCTCCAATCATAGTCACATTGAATGTTTGAACAACATTCTTGGGAGTTTCAAGGTATTAATGGCGAAGCATCATTTCATTCAAGGTAGAACCTCATTAATGAATGATCATTTCAAGACAATAAAAAGAAGAAGAGCACAATATGGATCACTACCACTAACGGTGGCATCACAATATAACAACACAAGCTAGACAAAAAGAGAATTTTGATCATCATGACAATGAAATGAATCATCAAGACAATAGGCCTTAGTGTATGTTCTTGAAAGTTCAATATCTTAGGAAATAAAGATTTAATGAGCAACTCATTATTCATTTAAATGAAATGACCATTAAAGCTACAATAACCCTTTGTGTAACCTTGAGCTAGTCAACACAATGAATGAACAAATCTAAAGCAAACCAAATATCAGAATACATTCATGCCCTACAACTAGTCTTTTATTAGAAAATGGTAATTATAAGAGACTATCATAGAGTAACAAACTCAGTCATGGAGGCATAGACGATCATATGTCTAAGTTTCTCAAAAGTTTCATGAAGAACATGTTAGTAATAAGAGAGATCCTTGACAAAAGAGTGTTGAGTATTGGACAATGGTAGGTACCAAAGAAAGATGTAAATATTTTCCTGAGCAAGGTTTTGATAGAGGTTTGTTGACAGAATTTCTTTTTCTCAGTCCAAAAGATATGAATCAAACACACATTCCTCTACACATAGTGGTAGCTAGAGAAGACTAAAGGGTATGAAGACAACATCATGGAGCTAATTCAAGACCACGATCTTCAAGATAGGAGAGTAACAACTTGAAGAGTGAATAAAGTAAAGTAGCAGCTCATCAATGATACAAGTCTTCTCCAAAAAAAAGACCAAAAAAGCTCAAGGGATTGAGGCACCATTTGTTGTCATGAGGCAGTAAGATAGAGCATTAAGCAGTATCATACAAGAAAGATCAAAGGCAGAGCATTGATAGAGTCCATGTGCCTTAAAAGGCTTAGAAGGGATGAATAAGGGTGAGTTTTAGGAAGAATTGCAATCACATTAAACACTTATGCTACAACATAATGCAAAGTATATTTGAATTTCAAATTCAAACCTGTCATCAATGCAAACTCAAAATTCAAAATTTAGTCAAGGAGGGTCGACCAAAAGGAAATCCCATGATTTGAGGAGGTTTTTAAGGCCTTAACAACAGTCCCACCCCTGATTTGAAGGCCCACATGGGTATACCATCAGTCGAGGGCAATTTTGGGAGTAAAATCATCTCCTTATCCTCAGTTCCAACCCTCTTTTTGAGGAATTTTTAAGAATGCTCACCTAGTAAGGTCATTCAAGTTGTATTTTAGATTTTCAACTAGTCGAGTACCTGGTTTGGAGCATAAGAAGAAGCCAACTCATCAAGTTAACTCAATCATGAAGCCAAAGGGAGCCAAGTGTTCCAAATTCAAGTTTTGAAGCCTTTTTTGGATATAAGTAAGAATTCTTCTTCTATTCTCTCTAAATCTGAGTTTTTGGCTTTGCTATAGCAGCAAGTGAATACTTTGTAACTCATTGTCTTATGAGAAATTTTAGTGTTTTGTAAGCATTTTCAGACTTGTAATGCAAATGACTTTTGATTATCAATAAAGAAGCCAAGTTTCTTCTTAAAGATCTTATTGTTTATGTATTCTTCATGTTTGGTTTAGTAGAAATTTTGCATTTTTATCAAAAGAATTCTTTATTTTACACAAAAATCAATTTACTCAAACCTTTCATGTGAGATGTAATGCCTACCAAAATACCCTAGAGAAATTAACCATTTTATATGCAGATAGAGACAAAAGAAAATTAAAAACACCTACTAATGCAATATATGAAACTTCAATTACTTACATAAGCATTATCATAACATCATATGAATACCTAAACATATTAAAAGATAATCATATTTAAAACTACATGATTATGCAAGCAGAAATAACAACTAAACATTTATCATTCCCTATGGTACCTCAACGCCATTACTTAACTAACATTAACACATAAACACTTCCATATACCATGATACCATTGACATCCATTACATTCATTTCCTAGTCAATTAATTTCCTTCCTAGAATGAGAGTTATGAACTATTGAAGGCAAATCCTATATATCCATTAACTCTTAGATTCATTTTAAGGCACCAATCAAATGTTCCTAATTCCCTTTCTAAACCATTTAGCATGATAATATCTTATTTCCACATAAAGTATCACCTAATGCAAATCTAGTTCATTTCCTTTGAGGGTGACATACATATCTATAGACACATAAATTTGTCTATTAATTAAATGAATATTAAATATTTATTTAATGACTAATACTCCTCTATTAATTAAATTGACATTTAATTAATTCACCTTAGTCTATTCTTCTATTTTGGTTAAATAAATTTAATCAATTTTGTTTAATTACTAACTATAGTCCAGGTTATTAAATAAATCTAATTTATTTAATTCATCCCCTGTCTTCCTATTTAAATAAATTTAACATTTATTTAAAAATCAAATCACCAAATCAAATCCCATTTTTAAATAAATCAATGCTTATTTAAAAATAATTCATCCACTTGTATTCTCCTACAAATACAAGTTGCACATTTATATAGATTTTTTATTTTAATAAAAAAACCCATTTACCCACATCCACCTTTTTCTAGATTCTTATATATTTCTCTAAACGCCTTATAGACTCTTCTAACTCCTTCCAATTTAGCCTAATCCCTCTTTTAAATATTTGCACAATCCTAATCCAAAAATCCCTCCCAAAAGCCTTCAAAATTCATTTAAGGCTCTTACATAGTCTTAAATGCATTTCCTCTTTGAACACTCGAACCCACATGGGTCTTGATCCTTTGGTCAAGGCTTAACCATGGGTAAAATTTGCACAAGAGTTTACCCATTCAATAATAACCTTACCCTTGGATAAAAGCTTTATCCAATAAACCCAACCACATGAGGTTACTGTTGGAATCTAAGAACACTGAGAAGGGGGGGGGGTTGAATCAGTGTTCTACTGGTGATTAATAATTTAATTCCTTTAGATAATTTTCCAATTAGCAATTGATAAGCATATAAACAAGATATAATAAAGAACAAAGCAACCACAAAGATCAACACCATAATACCACATATTTATACATGGAAAACCTCAAAGAGGAAAAAACACGGTGGGATTTGTGACCCACAATATCTATCCACTGGCCAACTGAATAAATATTACATAAGAAGGGGGCCTACACATGCAGGAAGGCACACTACCTAGAGCACACTGCTCATCACAAAAGAGCCTCATTGACTATAGATAAAACTGAATTACAAATAAAATTTTCAACTTTTAGTGCACATCTAATATGTTGGATGAGTTTGGGTTTAAGCACTGTCTGTATCGGTTAACACTGTCTCCTTCCTTACCGGTAACCTTGTTCGCTTCCCAACCCTCTTGACAAATAACCAAGACCGACTATAGATCATTACATTCACATTCTGTTGATCAATATCTTGCTCACACAATTACATAAATCCTATCACATCTATATCCCAAAAATGACCTAGCCGGGCTGACTTATATACCCTTTACATACATAAACATGTATGCCTTATGTCGGCTTACAATCATATTACAAAATATAAATACATGTCGGCCTAGACAAAAATATAAACATTTATTTTTGTGACCGTTTCTGTTAAAACCTTTGCCGGATCAATCTTCTATCTCGGCCTCCATATACCGGTTCCTAGTTTGCCAGTTTCCCTTGCTTTCTGGTTTCCCTAAATGTCAGATATCAATCCTAGAATACTGATGAGTACCAGATAAGTATCCAACCCAAAAATGATATGTGTTGCCATCAATGACAACACCATGGGCCCGGATGAGTGTCAATTGCCAACAATCTCTCCCTTTGGCATTGATGGCAACACTCGTGTGAAAAATGGATCATTAAAGTTCTGTTCCAGTTCCTGTCCAAAAACTTCCCAAAAACTGATCTTTGAAAGCTGCTCCCCCTGAGCTATACATTACTTCTTATGTCCCTTAAAAAATTTCACATCCAACCTCTCCCCCTTTGACAAGAATGCTAAAGCCGAGGCAAATAAATGAAAGAATGAAATCAAAATTATTCTTATTGGATTTAGATGTACTTGAATATATCAAGGTAAGCACTCTTCAAAAATACCAAGTAAGTGTCCCAGGCGGTTTTCAATGTTCTCAAAATTGATACAAACCCATTAAGAATGTATGTATGTAATTCTTCTTCTGTTAATGAGTCTGGTGTGGGCTTACTCATCTGTTCTACACATTCCCTTTTGTGAAGCAATAAAGTGTTTAGTCAGGGACTAACCAAACCTCTCAATTCTCTGGCCTGCCAGATTAACCTATCCATATCCTTCTCCGAAGCATAAATCTCTGATTCAAAAAGAAAAATTTGACTATCAACAAATTTGGTCAATGACTGAGTACCATCAAAATTATTTGCAAGATGCTCCAACAAGACCTTATCTTCCTTTATTTTAACTTTCAGGTCTGATGTTAATTTGGTTGTGTTAGTGCAAGACTGGTATATATTGTTGCATTGATGAAGAGCTTCATCAATCCTTCTCAATTCTTTTGTTAGCTTGGTCTTGTCTGATGTGATCATGTTGTCACAAGTGAACTTCCTAGTTGTATTCTACCTCTCCACCAATTGTCAGTTTGATACTTATTGTAGAGTTTTGTACTCCTTGGCAATGTGCTCAGTCAAACCCTTAAGCTTGCCAGAAGGAATAGCTACCTGACTAATCTTATATTCTAGGGCAAGTTTCTATAGGATTAGAATCGCTTGTTTCATAACATGCTTGTCCTCTGATCCTTCCTTCATAAGCTTTTGTGCTGCAACAAACATTAACTCGGAACTACTCAACTACTCAATATTCTTTTTCTCAAAATGACTAAAATCTACTTGACTAGATGAGTCAAGTGCCAACAATGAGGGACCAACAACCAGTGATGTAGTGCGTACCCTAACTTCAATATGTTCTTGTTCTTTCCCCTTTACCTTTTGTTATGTATCTTCCTATTCCTTCTCCTTGGCACCGATTGCTTCACCACTTGGTGCAGTTATTCATCTGCCACTACATCAATAACCAGATGAGAATTGTCCTCAATATATATCGGTTTATTTTCCTCTATATCCTCAGTTAATTTCTTATCCAAAACCGGTGGGTCTTCACCTAATATGACTTTCCCTCTAGCATCAACCGAGATATCTAGAATGTCAGACTTAGGAAGAACTTTTGGTGATGTGAATAATCTCAGATTATCAACAAAGAATTTTACCCATGCCTCATGAGTCTCTTTAAATATTTCATTCACTCTTCCCACCATTAAGCTGATATGCCTGTGCTTACTCCGAAAAATTGTTTTATTTACAAATTCAATGCACTGTTGCATCTCCTCTTTAGTTATTTCACCACAAATAGTTAACACCTCATAAACCTTTGTATGCCTATCTTCCTCAATAGATGATAATCTCCTAGCATCTAATTTGTTATTTAGCTTTGCTGGAATTTGATTTTCTATATCAAGTAAGGCTTTCTTATATATATCTAAGTATAACAAAACTACTTCCTGAATCTCCTCTTGTTCTTTATCATCCATATTTTCATAGTAATATTGTATATTACTCAAAATTTCATCCTTATTAATTTGTTCTACCAATTCATTTATAGATAAAGGAGGGAAAATTTTAAGACTTTTACCGAATTCAAGAGCCATATCTAAATCAGGTTTCTTCTTCTTATCGGGAGTGGGAGGTGTCTCTTTTACTGGTTTCCTCTTCTCTGTAGGCTTCTTCTCCTTCAAAGGTTGCTTATGAGCTACCATACAGGTGACCTTGATTTTTTACAGCTTTCCTTCCTCAGGCTTCTTCGTCTGAATTCTCATGTAAATTTGGGTATCTTTGGAGGTTCATCTTCAGCCTCAGATCCAGAAGCAATAGGGGAAATAAAGGTTTATTGTTTCTTCATTTTCATCACACCTTTGCGGATTGCTGCTATCGATGAGGCCTGAACTACTTCCGGAGAAGATGACTCTACTAGTCCAATAATCTATTTGATCTCAGTGGACATCTTCTGAACAACCTGTGAAACCTTCTTTATTTGACCTTCTCTCTTCTTCTTACTGAACCCTATTTTCACCTCCAATTCCTTATGTTTAGTTGTCCCAAAAGTCTTCTCTAAATCATCTATCAGGGCATCTATAAATATCTTGGTATATAGATCCAAGATCTCTACATCAACTTCATATCCCATCTCACTTATCCATACCTTTCTTGCTTGTACTGCTTCCATTAAAGTTTCATCTTTCTTAACCATAAAGCAAATATCAGAAGAGTATTTATCAACAATGTGCTTAGGCACTCTTTCCCTTTGTTTCATTGCCTTCTAAAAAGCCTTAAAATATCCCCACAAGGTGAATTCTTTGTCCTGACCTATACTTCTTAATGTTAGGGTTTCAAGCAGATCCGAAGCAAATATGAACTAACAATTATATGCAGATTTAAATACAAAAGATAAAGAAATAAAACAAGACACAGATAACACAGAGATTTAATGTGGTTCACCCAGAATGGGTTACGTCCACCATACACAGCCATCCAATCTTTCTTATTATCCAGCAAAAATAGTACATCAACCTTACAATGCCTTAAGCATCCCAACCGCTTATAACATGTGTTTTTAGTGCAACAAACAAAGTCGGCCTTTTTAGGGTTTTATTACAATGTTGGTTTTCATCAACGAAAAATGGCAAAAAAAAATTTCTCGGGGGCTGCTGCCCCCGAACCCCTGCCCGGCCCCGGACCCCGGCGAGGATACATGTTGAGTGTACAGTACTTTGTTGATCAGTCACCACATTTCAACAATCTCCCACTTGGAGACTGATCAGGCTCCACACCGAACAATCTCCCACTTGGAGACTGATACTACACGACACCACTATACATGCAACATCCACTGGATAAAACACTAAGACTTGACTGGTATAAATTCCACAATTATCAATCAAGAAGACCAACAGAAACTGATGAAGAAATCAGCTTCTCCTGTGGAACTGCCTTTGTGAACATATCGGTAGGATTCGCACTTGTGTGAATCTTCTCAAGCCGTAACTGACCCTCCTCCAAAACAGTCCGAATGAAGTGGTACCTGAGCTGAATGTGCTTTGTCCTTGAATGAAAA
This sequence comes from Cryptomeria japonica, assembly GCF_030272615.1. Taxonomy (NCBI): domain Eukaryota; kingdom Viridiplantae; phylum Streptophyta; class Pinopsida; order Cupressales; family Cupressaceae; genus Cryptomeria; species Cryptomeria japonica. The sequence goes on from NC_081409.1 coordinate 235,562,515, forward strand.
GCAGAGTTCTTCGCAAGATGAATGGCACTCTATCTATCAGTATATAATGGGCTATCCTCTTGTTTCTAACCCAATTCCTTCAGAAAATATTGCAACCAAATCATTTCTTTGCTGGCTTCTGTAGCAGCAACATACTCAGCTTCAGTGGTTGAAAGTGCAACAACCTTTTGCAACCTAGAAATCCAACTGACTGCAGTTCCCCCTATAGTAAAAACATACCCTGTAGTACTCCTCCGTGAATCAATATCACCAGCTAGATCAGAGTCAACAAATCCACTTAGAGCAGCATTAGATCCTTTGAAACATAATGCCTTCGTAGTAATTCCTTTCAAATACCGAAGAATCCATTTCACAGCATTCCAATGTTCCATACCCGGATTACTCATAAACCTGCTCACAACTCCCACTGCATGTGCAATATCTGGCCTTGTGCATACCATTGCATACATCAGACTACCAACAGCTGATGAATACGGGATGTTAGACATTTTATTAACCTCTTCCTGTGCCTTGGGGCACATCTCCTTAGTCAATTTGAAATGACTAGCCAAAGGTGTACTAACTGCTTTTGCATCCTACATGTTAAATCTTTTCAACACCTTCTTTATATACTCACATTGGGACAAATTCAAGGTTCTATTTTTCCTGTCCCGTGTAATCCTCATACCGAGAATTTGCTTAGCTGCACCCAAATCCTTCGTAGAAAATGACCTGGCTAATTTCTGTTTAAGATCATTTATATGTTGCATGTTAGACCCAGCAACAAGCATGTCATCAACATAAAGCAACAGGATAATATAACTGTCATTATCAAATCTCTTAAAATATACACAATGATCAGAATGACATCTATGATAACTGTGTTCGGCCATGAAACTATCAAATTTTAAATACCATTGTCGGGGTGCTTGCTTTAGGCCATACAGACTTTTCTTCAACCTGCACACCAAGTTCTCCTTACCTTTGACCTCATATCCCTGTGGTTGCAACATGTAAATTTCCTCCTCCAGATCTCCATGGAGAAAAGCTGTTTTGACATCTAATTGTTCAAGATGTAAATCATCTGCAGCCACAACACTAAGTACAGTTCTAATTGAAGTCATTTTTACAACTGGAGAAACTATTTCATCATAATCTATACCCTTTTTCTGTGCAAAACCTTTTACCACAAGTCTGGCCTTATATCTTTTCTGACCTCCTTCCTCCTCCTTCAGCCGATAAACCCATTTGTTAGGCAAGGCTCTTTTTTCTGCAGGTAAAGGGACTAAGTCCCAAGTCTTGTTTTTCATCAAGGAGTCCATCTCCTCTTTCATGCCTAGCTCCCACTGTTGTTTGGCATCTACCTGCATTGCTTCTTCATATTCTTCTGGTTCACCAGAATCCGTTAATAAAATAGAATACAAAGAAGGAGAAAATCTTTCAGGGGGTCTACTTGTCCTCGTAGAACATCTAACACTTGCAGGAGTTTATGGGACAATCTGTTGTTGCTGAGCATCAGGTACCTGTGGCATTTCATTTTCAGGAATCTCATCCAACACCACATATTCTTGTTTCTCCTGTTCATGCTTGTTTTCCTACATCTGTTCTTTATACATAACCTTCTCATTGAATATAACATCTCTACTTCTAATTATTTTCTTATTTTCAAAATCCCATAACCGATAGCCATATTCATCTATCCCATATCCAATGAAGGTGCATTTCTGAGATTTAGCATCAAGCTTGGTTCTAATTTCTTTATCAACATGGACAAAAGCTTCGCAACCAAAAGTTTTTAGAAAAGAATAATTTACCTTTTTACCAGTCCATGCCTCCTCTGGAATACCACCATCCAAAGGGGTTGAAGGTCCTCTATTTATCAAATAGACAGCAGTATGTACAGCATCTACCCAAAAATGTAAGGGCAATCCAGCATGCAATCTCATGCTCCTCGCACGTTCCATGATGGTCCTATTCATTCTCTCTGGCACACCATTTTCCTGTGGAGTTCCTGGAACTGTCTTCTGCTTTCGAATCCCATTTAAGGAACAGTAATCTTCAAATACTTTGCTGCAATACTCACCTCCATTATCCGATCTGAGACACTTCAACTTTTTTCCTGTCTCATTCTCAACCAAAGCTTTCCATTTCTTAAAAGTTTCAAAAACATCTGATTTTTGTTTTAGGAAATATACCCATGTTTTTCTGGTTGAGTCATCAATAAAAATAACATAATAACAGGAGCCACCAAGAGATGATACCTGAGCCGGTCCCCATACATCTGAATGTACAAGCTCTAACTTCTCACTCTTCTTCTCTTTCCCAACCTTGAGAAATCTGACTCTTTTCTGTTTACCATAAACACAGTTTTTACAGAACTCTAAATCAATCTTCTTTAGTCCTGGCAATAGATTTTTAGAGTGAAGGATTTTCATCCCTTTCTCACTCATGTGCCCAAGCCTATGGTGCCACATTATCGAATCTGTTCTTGTAACATTTATTGTTGTTGTCCCTGCAATAACTTTATCTGTAACAGCTAAGATAGAGTAAGTGTTACCAGTACACAGATATAATGTGCCTACCTTCGCACCTTTAGCTACTACTAATGATCCTTTAGTGACCTTCCACATATTGTCTGAGAAGGTAACTATGCAACCTTCACTACCTAGTTGCCCTGCAGAAATTAAATTTCTTCTTAAATTAGGAACATGTCTTACCTCCTGCAGAAACCAGTCATTACCATTCTGCAACTTGATCTTTATCTTTCCTTTTCCAGCAATTTGATAGGGCTCATCATCACCCAAATATACCTGTCCAAAATCACCTTGAACATAATCTAGAAAATATTTTCTATGGGGTGTAGCATGAAATGAACTCCAGAATCTATTACCCAAGAATCATTAACATTATCCAAACATAAGATTAAAGCATCTTGTAAAGTATTACTTGCAATATTAGCTTCCTTACTGTCATTTTCATTTTTGTCTCCTTCTTTGTTTTTCCGAGACCAACAGTCTTTCTTTAGATGACCAGGCTTTCCACAGTACCAGCAATCTTTCTTTCCTCTAGATTGAGAGCGTCCTTTCTTTGACTTCCCTCGTGACTTCTCATTCCCAGGGCCTTTTCCTCTTTCCTTTGATCTTCCTCTGTTCTCCACATTCAAAACACTACCCGATGATGTTGAAGTCTCACCTGTGCTTTTCCTTCGCATTTCCTCGCTTAGGATAACACCAACAATATCATCAAATACCAAAGTATTTTTACCAGAGACAGAGTTACTTACAGCCATAACCAAGCTATTCCAGCTTTCTGGCAAGGAACATAAAATTAAGAGAGCCCTAACCTCTTCTGTAAAGGTAATTTTTACTAAAGACAATTGACTGGTAATTGTATTAAATTCATTTAAGTGCTCCGCTATAGATCCTCCCTCACTCATTTTCAAATTAAACAAACGCTTCATAAGAAATACCTTATTTGAAGTCGAGGGTTTCTCATACAACTTAGCCAATGTTGCCATCAAATATACAGTTGTTTTTGCTTCTGTTATATTGAATGCTACAGACGACGCAAGGCACAATCGAATAGATCCCAGTGCCTTTCTATCTAAAATGTCCCACTCTTCATCTGATATTGTGGTCGGTTTCTTTGCTTTTCCTTCCAATGGCCGCCACAAATCCTTTTGATACAGGTAATCCTCCATCTGCATTTTCCATAACTGATAATTTTGGCCGTTAAACTTTTTGACCTTGAATTTGGAATCCTCCATTGCTCCCACTCAAATCTAAAAGTCCTGCCAATTTACAGAAAACCTCGCTCTGATACCAATTGTTAGGGTTTCAAGCAGATCCGAAGCAAATATGAACTAACAATTATATGTAGATTTAAATACAAAAGATAAAGAAATAAAACAAGACACAGATAACACAGAGATTTAACGTGGTTCACCCAGAATGGGTTACGTCCACCATACACAGCCGTCCAATCTTTCTTATTATCCAGCAAAAACAGTACATCAACCTTACAATGCCTTAAGCATCCCAGCCGCTTATAACATGCGTTTTTAGGGCAACAAACAAAGTCGGCCTTTTTAGGGTTTTATTACAATGTCGGTTTTCATCAATGAAAAATGGCAAAAAAAAATTTCTTGGGGGCTGCCGCCCTCAAACCCCCGCTTTTCTCGGGGGCTGCCGCCCCCGAACCCCTGCCTGGGGCCCAGCCCGACCCCAAACCCCGGCGAGGATACGTGTTGAGTGTATAGTACTTTGTTGATCAGTCGCCACATTTCAACACTTAATGCATCTTTGATTTTCTTCCCAGTCGAAATGTCAAAGGCCCATTGCCTTTTACCGAATCCCGGGGTCTCATTAAGGAAAAAAAGTATCAGACAAACAACAATATTACCATACTAGAATACACCTTTCTTCTCACCCTTGATTTTCCCAAGATTCAAAATTAACTCATCATGCATCCACTAGCAAAGATCATATTTCTCATTTTCCTTGATCATCTTATGTGCATAGTAGATACAAGAACTAGAAACAAAATTCAACTGATTTGATTGAGTTACCTTATATCCAATAACCATGATGGAAATTGCACATCTTTATCTCTGATTGTACTAATCCTCATAGATTTATTCTTGAATGTAGCACCAATTAGCTTGGTGACTTCATTGTTAGAGATTTTCTTCTTATCTGGTATTTCACCAACCTGGGGCAAACCGGTAATCTCCCAAATGGCATCCTTAGTGATTTTATGAGGCTGATCTAGCCACATAAACTCACCATGAACATAGATCAAAACATATGGGATGATTTCATCATCAAACTAAGGCATCTCCAAAATTTTGGTAAACCCTTGATCCTTCAAATGTATGAATTATGGTTTGATCACACCATTCTTATCTAAAAATGTTGTCATATACATGGTTTTCATCTCTGATGTGCCCAATTCCTCTAGAGTCCAGTGAATGTAAGCTCTGACGTCCTTGATATAAAGAACGTCGTCGATAACCTTAGAAAATGCATGACTGGATCATCAACCTTCACAATCTGAAGGTGTTTCTTGAATACCAGGCATGTACGATCCTTAATATCAATCACAACAGGAACAACAACATCTGTCGAAGTGAGAGCAGATACAAAATCCATTGCAATTTCGAAAAAGATAGCTTGAAAATTGAGAAATACCTTAGAATCTTTGTCGGTGAAAAGCCTTTGAAAATTTGCTCTGAATGTATTGGAATTCACCTAGAAATGTTCAAGATCACTTTGAATCGCCTTCAAATCACTCAACTTGCTCTGAATGCTTGGTGGTGAAAATTGAATCACCTTTGCCTTTTAACCTAAGAAACCCTAATTCCTCATTGACATAAATGCTTACTGACATATCATACTGGATCCAAGATCCATCAAATTTGCGCTGGTGAATCTTCAGACTGACTTCTCCAATGTCTGAAACAAGCTTTCAGACCACTATCAAGGGTAATACAAGATTTGTCATTAATTTTCCTCCCCCTAAGGCTAATTCTTTAGTTACCGGATGAGTCTCTTGTCGGTGCAGGAACATTCTACTCTGTCAGTTGAGTAACCGGGGTATTTTCTTCAGCTGATTAATCCTCAGACTTTCTAATCCATTTCTTATCATGCTCTTTCCGAATTTCATCAACCTTTTGTTTTCCCTTCTCATCATTTCCTACCACTGGGTTCTTTCTTCTGCAAAATTTAGCAATATGTCCTATTTTGTTGCATGCATACCAAGTGACATTGTTCTTCTGAATTGCCTTGTTGTAACCTTGATCATTTCTTGATCTATATTTATTAGCCATATGCCCAAAATTTCCACATGCATGACATTTAACATTCATTCTACAATATGTTGTCCTATGACCATAGTTTTTGCAATTGAAACATTGAACGATACCTGAATTATTGTTCTAATTGACTCTATTTTTGCATTGACTTGCCATATGACCAAACTTATTGCAAACAAAGCATCTACCATTAAATTTATGTGCATTGGGTTGTCTTACCCGTGACCTCTGATCTTGTTTGTCTAGTGGATTCCCCTGATTTGCAGTACCAGAGCTTTTTCCAAGCTCAAATCCAAGACCTCTAGTGTCTTTGGTGTCCCTTTGATTCTTCAATAACTCATCAAGCTTTGCAAAACTAGATTTGAACTTTTCTTTGTATTCATTTGTAGCAGCCAGATCACTTCTTAGGACTTTCATCATTCTCTCCAACTCTTGCTCATTGTTCTGTGATTGCACCAATTCAATTCTCAACACATCATTCTCATGTGCCAACCTAATGCATTCATCAGATCTATCTTTCAAAGATTTGGAAAGATTTTCTTCATTCTTCTTCTCGTCTTCAATCTTCTTGGACATCCTCATGGTTAGGGCTTGCAATTCATTCTTCATGGCACCATTTTCCTGACTCAACTTCTGACATAGTTCCTTTAAGGAATTCTTCTCTTCATCATCCTGATTTTGTAATTGATCACAGAGTTCTTTCCTTTTGGCTTGTACGGATGACAACCTCTCTTGCAGAGTAAGGATGGATTCTTTTGCAGATCTCAGCTCATCTTTAGTAGAATTCAGCTCATCTTGTAGCTTCATGTTCTTCAATCTTTTAGAATCATAGTCTTCAAGTGCAACTTCAAGTTCTTTCCTCAAACTCATCTCCATGGATTTCGGATTCAGGATCTTCCTCAAGCTGTTAGACTTATTCCGAGGCACCAGGCTCTAATACCAATTGTTGGAATCCAAGAGCACTAAGAGGGGGTGGTGAATCAGTGTTCTATCGGTGATTAATAATTTAATTCCTTTAGATACTTTTCCAATTAACAACCGGTAAGCATATAAACAAGATATAATAAAGAACAAAGCAACCACAATATCAATACCATAACACCACATATTTATACATAGAAAACCTCAAAGAGGAAAAACCACAGTGGGATTTGTAACCCACAATATCTATCCACTCGCTAGCTGAATAAATATTACATAAGAATGGGACTTGCACATGCAAGAAGACACACTGCCTAGAGCGCACTGCTCATCACAAAGGAGCTTCACTGACTACTTATAAAATACTGAATTACGAATAAAATTTTGAACTTTGAGTGTGCATCTGATATGCTGGATGAGTTCTGGCTTAAGAATTGTCTGTACCGGTTAACACTGTCTCCTTCCTTACCAATAACCTTGTTCGCTTCCCAATCCTCTTAACAAATAACCAAGGCCGACTACAGATCATTATATTCACATTTTTTCGATCAATATCTTGCTCACACAATTACATAAATCCTATTGCATCTATATCCCAAAATGACCTAGTCGGACTAACTTATATACCCTTTACATACATAAACATGAATGCCTTATGTTGGCTTACAATCATATTACAAAAGATAAATACATGTCGGCCTAGACAAAAATATAAACATTAATCTTTTTTATCGTTGCCGCTAAAACCTTTGTCGGATCAATCTTCTATGCCAACCTCCAAATACCAGTTCTTAGTTTGTTGGTTTCCCTTGCTTTCCAGTTTCCATAAATGCCAAATATCAATCCTAGAATACCATTGAGTACCAGATAAGTATCCAGCCCAAAATGATGTGTGTTGCCATCAATGACAACACCATGAGCTTGGATGAGTGTCAATTGGCAACAGTTACCCTCATGTACCCTCAAGCATTTAATGTTCCCTTCCTCTCCTCTCAATCCATTACATGTTGACACTTTTTGAAGTAGTCACCAATGAGGAGGGACCTCAAAGAGATCAATTCGGACTGGCCAGCAAGAGTAAACACAACGAAAATACACAGATATGATGGAGGCAATGCAGAACATATAGTTTTATTGCATGAAATTTGATTATATCAAACCGGTAGCAACCGGGTTACAACATACCGACACAAAGGCCTAGTAGAATAGGTCACAACCAGGACCTTGAATTGAAAGATCTATCTTCTAGGCACAGTCTCTTGAAGCACTCACCGATGAGGAGGGACCTCAAAGAGATCAATCAAGACCGGTCAGCAAGAGTAAACACAATGGAAACACATAGATATGATGGAGGCAATGCTGAACGAATAGTTTTATTTCATGAAATTTGATTACATCCAACTGGTAACAATCGGGTTACAACATACTGACAGATAGCCTTGGTAGAATAGGTCACAACCAGGACCTTGAATCAAAAGATCTATCTTCTAGGCATAGTCTATCTATTTGATACTCTGATTGATTCTATATATATATATATATATATATATATATATATATATATATATATATATATATATATATATATATATATATATATCGATCCAAAGGATCCAGTCGGCCCAAAGGGGATCAAAACCGAAAGAACAAGACCTAACATTCAAAATAAACAAGGTCAGTCTTTGCCAAGAGATTCCTTCGAAAAATCCAAAAAAAGAAATGTAGATCGTGAGAAAAGGTCGACCACATGCCAAGGAACATCGAAATCAATACCCAAAGCTCCACAAGCTTCAGAATGGGTTCCGGTAGATCACCAAAATAGGTCTCAGGAAATCGGTAGCAAGAAACTGTCATCGAAACTGGTAGCTATATCTTGCCGATAAGAGATCCAAATGTGATACGATCTTAAAGAAAGAAAGATGATCAAGTCTTCAAGTAGAATCCAACTCCATAGGATCTGGTGAGCCAAAACCGAGACACATGGAAAGGAAAACTAAAACTGCAAATGGAAAACAAAACAGAAAGGAAAATGTTTTTGGTTGATGCAAGATTGTTGTGAACTGGGGATGCTCTTGCATCACTTTTCATCATGGGATTGGATTGAAAACCATCACATGGATCACAAACCCATCAATCCTATCCCTTCACAAGCTCACTCAATCTTGCCATTCAATTAGCATTTTTCCCTATAAAAGGAGCCCTTACCGTCAAGCAAAAGAGGAAGCATTAGAGCATTGTTACTATATTGATATTAGGGTAGACATTTTGAGCTTTCTTGTATCACTATCATCTTGTTTAAGCATTTTCAAACAATATTGAATCTCCATGTGGCATCCATGGTTTGTGCTAAAAGTTGAGAGCTTCATTACTTTGGGACTTGGAGAGGAGAGAAACAAGGGAGGAATAACCATTAAAGCATCATGGAGGCATCTTAGGAAGAACTCATCTTTCTTTCTTTCTTTCTTTCTTTGTGCTTCTTTCATTTTTTCTTTTAAATCTCCTTTGAATATGTTTTGAAATTGTTTTCAATTCTTTGTTTTGGTTTCATTGTTGAACTAGCATACTAACATTTATCTTTTCCTTTTGACCTTGTATCCATTTCTCACAACATCAATATCTACTAGCTAATTACACATTTCCTTATCCAATAGATAACTATTAAAATAATAATAACATCTTTGTCATTAAGAACATTCATTCTGATGCCTACTTGAACACTTATCATCTCACAATAATCTAAAGATACACATAAGATAATGCAAACACATTACTAGATCATTTAATTTCCTTTCCAATCTATAATTACATTCAAGAGTATCCAATTACAACATAGATATTACAATAATTACAACAATCATAATCTATTACACATTATCTCAAATACAAGAGGCAAATACATGATCTCTTTTATATTTACAACTTCTCATGATACCAGATACATGATTGCAATAACATATGCTCCAAGAATCCATCCACAAGAAGAAGAGATATGAATCCACATCCATGCATGGCAGCATCCAATGAAGAACATCCCAATGGAAGAAGGCATCAAACCACCTGACCATGTGGTACCAATGAGGAACCACCCCCATGCTAGGAGATGACACAAGGTTCCAACTAAAACTCTAGATCTAGGCTGACACCTAAAAACCAAAGAATACATACAAGAATATTCACAACCAACCATCACATAAATAATAAGCCACATCACAACACAAGGCTACATCATAAAGCATAGAATCTCCTAGAGGTGTACCATCAAGAATGACATATGGAGCTAGGATCTACATGTAGGGAAATAGTGTCAACACATGCTATCACTATCGATGGATATCTTATAACTTAGTCCCAACATCTATGATACACATGTGGAACCATATCAACCTTTGAGGAAATCAAGGGAGTTTGGTTTATTCGGTTACCAAATCTGCTCACCTCACTCTGGATTCCTAGTCATGAGATGAGGAATCCTAGAAGTCCATTCCTCATGACCTCGATAGACTCATGGAATCCCACTCTCCTTAGCCATGCTCCTAGACCTTAGGGTAAACTCAAATCTCAAAGAACACATAATAACATCATGAAGGCTCAACATGAAATGATTCCATAATCACAACATCAGTGATACAAAATTATTGAATCACAATATGAACCATAAATATGACATATAAAGAAAGGGCCTTCACCATCAAATCATAATGATAAACAAGATTAAAGAGCGCATTCAACTTACTCAAACATATACAAATACATCCTCAACAGTGAGGTACATCCATCTCACTGTAGATCTCATAAATGAAACCTCGACAACAAGGCACTACTCCTCTTGTTGGAGCTTTGTACAAACCATCTTACCAGAGCCAAATAACCATGATACAACCAAATATGTTCCATACACAAACCCAAGAACCTCGAGGACATCATAACATGCCTTTGGTAAAAAGCCAAAATCAAGAAATCTGATCGCAACTGACAAAAATCATCAAAGCCCAACAAAAACATAGATTGGTGCATCTGACCAATCTTCTTAGGCATATGACCCATATAGTGTTAGAGTAATCGGGTCTTTACTTGATTAATTAAATGACATTCGTTTAAATTAATTAAGTTCCCTTTTATCTCTTTTACACTTAAGCTAACATTAGGTGCATAATGTTGGGAAAAATGGTGTCTCAACCTTGCATTTATGCGAGGTTACTATTTATAGTAAGTTTTCATTTGAGCATGAAATGGTGCGAAACTCTCCCTGAAGCTTCTGGTTGGCTAGATAAGCATTCCGGTAAAGTTGCGTCGCAAGATCACAGCTAGTTTTGAAGATATTAAAGTTTTCGTCTTGGAGGGGTGCAATAAAATATTTAAACTTAATTTTGGGGACTTTAGAGGCTCTGAAATGCCCTAAAAGTGGCTGTAACTGGCGAAGCGGGTTACGAGGTGATAGAAAACTTCACGAGCTTTCCAGCGCTTCAAACGGTTCGTCAATCGGACACCTGGTTCTCAAGTTATGGCCTCCGGAAGTTTGTACTCCTGAAATAGGAAAAATAATTTGTATCGGATACATAAATGAGCTGTAAAAGGGAGTGACACATGTTGATGTGTGCTTTAACATGTCATAGGGCATCTAGAAGGGAGATAAGGTCGGCTACACCTTATTGGGTGGTTTTAGCCCATGGTTTTGTAATACCATTTGACGGTTTCTTGTATTGTATCTCCTATTTATGAGGTGTGTGAGATAGAGGTTAAGTGTAAGAGTCTTATGGCTATTGAGTTGCCTCTGAATCTCTGATTAGTGGTACTCCTGCGAAGAGCTTGCTCTGCAAGTATGTTGTAATCTGTTTTTGATTGCTGAATAAAATATTGAGCTGCTTTTGGAGGGTGGGGTTTTTCTCCCGAAAGGGTTTTCCCCACGTAAATCACTGTGTTGTGGTATGATTGCTATTATATCTATTTCTATTTTTTGTAACTGTTGTAATGATCTGAAAAAGTTTTGCATTACCCTCCTCTCAAGGTTAGTGTAGGAAGTTGTTTCCGCTACTTAACTTCCTTACACATAATAATTAATTCTTTTATTAATTATTATGTGCGAGCCTAGGGTTTTCCCTTTTAGGGTTTTTTGACCTTTTAGAGGTTGAATTCTTTTATTTTGTATTATTATTCTATTACACATTTTTGTGAATACAGAGCTCTCATATTCTTGAGAATTTCTTGTGTTTATGATTTTCTCTATTGCTTCCTTGCTTCTCCTTGTACCAGGTTTATTCAGATTGCAGAGATCATTTGGGCTCCTGTGGTGTTGTATTTCTCAACTCTCACATGGGTGTACTTTCTTAAGTACAAGTCTGATATCTTTGATTCATTTCCAATCTTCAAGATATTTGTAGAGAAGCACTCTAGTTGTTCTAGTCGGTGGATACGTACAAATAATGGGGGGGAGTATGTGAATCAGGCTTTCAGAGATCTTTGCACTGAGCATGGTTTACAACATCATTTTGCTATTCCCTACACCCCTCAGCAGAATGGTGTCGCTGAGAGAAATAACAGGACTTTACGGGAGATGGTGAATTGTATGATTCAGTCCAGGTCCATGGATTCATCTTTTTGGGCTGAGGCAGTCAATTGTGCCAACTACATTCAGAATGGGATGCCACACAAGGCGATTCAACATATGACTCCTAAGGAGGCTTGGTCTCATGACAAGCCTGATGTTTCTTTTTTCTGAGTATTTGGCAGTGAGGCATGGACATTTATTCCTGATGCTCAGAGGAGAGAAATGGAGCAGAAGAGCTAACCCCTCATTTTTTTTGGCTACTATGAGGATGTTAAGGCATATAGGTTGTTTGATCCTGATCCTAGAGACGTTCTGTTTTGATGGGATGTTTAGTTTGATGAGCACCTTCCCACAGTGGATACCCTGTCTCTAGTGTCTACCCCTCTTCCTACTCCTCCCACTACATCTCTTCAAGATAATTTTGAGGATGATTCTGATGATGATGTTGATGATCCACCATCTCCACCTCCACCCGATCCACCTCAGATGCCCAAATGGGCTCACTTTACTATTAAGGCGGCAAGATCTATGGTCGGTGATCCTTCAGATACTCATCGCACTTATTCTCATACTGTGGGTTCTAGTCTTTTGAGTCATGCCATTTCAAATGATCCTTAGAAGTTTTTAGATGCAACAGGATACCTTGAGTGGGATTGTGCTATGGAGGAGTATTCTTATTTGATGAGGAATAATACTTGGGATATTTGTCCTCTTCCTAAGGGCAGAAAGATGGTTCGGTGCCGATGGTTGTATCGCACCAAGTATGTTGCTGATGGTTCAATTGATAAGTACAAAGAATATTTTGTTGTGAAGGGTTTCTCATAGGTTGAGGGTATTGATTACTCTGAGACATTTGCCCCTATCGCCAAGATGAACTCTATTTGCTTTGTATTATCCCTTCTAGCTTCTAGGGGATGGCCCATTTTTCAGATGGATGTGAAGAGTGCTTTCTTGCATGGAGACCTACATGAGGAAATCTATATGGAGCAGCCTTAGGGATTTGTGCAGTACAGTTCTTTGGTTTGCAGACTTTAACGTTCATTGTATGGTCTCAAATAAGCCCCTCGGGCTTGGTATGAGAAGATGGACTCTTTCTTGCTCTCCATTGGTTTCACACGATGTCATTTTGATCACACAGTGTACATTCAACATCTTGAGGGAGAGATCCCGATACTTGTGCTATATGTTGATGATTTCCTCATCATAGGTAGCTCATCCTCTATGATTCAGCATGTTCAACGAGCTTTGATGAACCAGTTTGAGATGACAGATCTCAGTCTTTTGGACTATTTTCTTGGTCTTCAGGTGATTCAGTCTTCTGATGGGATCTCCATTTACCAACAGAAGTATGCTCTTGACATGCTTCAGTGCTTTGGCATGCTTGATTGCAAGCCTGCCCCCACTCCTTTTCAGTTAGGGGTTGTTTTGATTACTACTTTCCCTACTCCTTCAGTAGATTCTACACTTTATAGGCAGTTGGTTGGCAGTTTGTTGTACCTGACACACACTCGTCTTGACCTTTCCTTTGCGGTTGGCCTTGTCTCTTGAATCTCCCATGATCCTCATGAGAGTCATTGGCAAGTTGCCAAATTTATTTTACGGTACATTTAGGGCTCTATTTCTCATGGTATTCACTACACATCAGAGGAACCTCACATTGTTGGCTACACTGACTCAGATTGGGCTGGTGATGTCAATGATCAGAATTCTACTTCTGGCTTTGTTTTATGTCTTGGCTCTAGTCCTATCACATGGCCTTGCAAGAAGCAGACTGCTCATGCATTATCATCTACAGAGGCTGAGTATTGAGCTGTTGTGCTCGCAAGTCAGGAGATCTTATGGCTTCGATAGTTGATGACTGAGTTTTTTTCCTCTTGATATTCCCACTATTCTTTGGTGTGACAATCAGAGTGCTATTCACATTTCTCACAACCCGGTGGAGCATCGGCGGATGAAGCACATTGAGCTTCACATGCATTTCATCTGCCAATTGATTCAAGATGGTTCTCTCATTTTGGAGTACATTCCCACTGCCAAGCAGGTTGCAGACATCTTCACGAAACCTTTTGCATCGCCATGCTATCTTCAGTTGTGCTCTATGCTCGGGGTGAAGGAAGATACCCTTGGGGGGTCTTTATGAGCCCTTCCTTCATATTTCTTTCAGCATATTCTTTTATCTCTTTTTGGAGAGGAGTTTTTTCCCAGTGGGTTTTCTCCTTTTTCTTCGTTTCATAGAGATTTCCTTGCATTTGGGTACCTGATCAGGCCTTGTTGTCGGGACCCATCTTTCCTACTTTCAGTAGTTGTTCTAGGTTTTAGCTTCTCCCTGAGTCGAGCTTAAGGGGGGGTGTTAGAGTAATTAGGTCTTTACTTGATTAATTAAATGACATTTGTTTAAATTAATTAAGTTCCCCTTTATCTCTTTTACACTCAAGCTAACATTAGGTGCATAATAATTAATTCTTTTATTAATTATTATGTGCAAGCCTAGGGTTTTTTGACCTATTAGAGGTTGAATTATTTTCTTTTGTATTTTATTCTATTACACATTTTTTGTGAATACAGAGCTCTCATATTCTTGAGCATTTCCTGTGTTTATGATTTCTCTGTTGCTTCCTTTCTTCTTCTTGTAACAGGTTTATTCAGCTTGCAGAGATCATTTGGGCTCCTATGGTATTGTATTTCTCAACTCTCACATATAGTGGTTCATCCAACACTTCTTGTGGCACATTTGACACTTTAACTGGTGTATTTAACAATTATTGTGGCACATATGAAATAGAGAGCTAAAACTCAGAAAACGGAAGGATAAACTCACAATTGACTCAGGAAAAATACTAAGGAATGAAAATTGGACTCCAAATCCATCCAGAAGACGCAATGATGATAAATACTCAATAATCAAGTGGAAATTCCCATCAATTAATCAAAACGTAGACTTTAGAATCCATTCCCAAGCCACAGAGACTCATAGTAAAACTCAAAAAATCGAAACTTAAATAATCAAATAGAAACTATGATCAAGGAAACATAATCATTCCAAGAACACATAAGAGAGTATGGAAAACCAATTTGCATTACCAATTAACCAAAATAATAAGTCCAAACATCCATAGAAGCCACAATATGTATGCAGAGTCATTCACAACAATTCTCAAGCAAATAATCCAAATCAATGAAGACAAATGAAACATATAAAATCTAATTCCAAATCTATAAAATGTATGAAAGCACTTATATTATTATTCCATTTCCATTTCTAGAATTACTTCACCCATTCCCGCAAATAGCATTCAAACACAGAGAATACACTTCTTTTCCAAAATAAAATTTGCAAGAGATTAAGATCCTCCAACCTAGAATTAGGAGTGATGGTAAAGCCAAATTCAAGAAGAGAAAGATCCAAAATCCAAATCCTCAATATTTTGCCAATTCAAAATCCAAACAAACTCCGAAATCATATAAAACCAGTCTAGAAGCCAACCCGACACTAATCTCTGAAATCTAATTAAATAGAAAATTGAATCAAAACTATAGGAAAACTTCAAGCAATCAAAATAATCCAATAAACTATAAATTATTTACCTACCATGCATAAAATCGAGGTAAGTAATATTTAATAATATTATTTACTTACTCCCCCCAAAAAAAACAAAAAAACCAACCAATAGAAATAAAGGGTAGGTAAGTTATATAGTATATCCAATTAATCCAAATGGTAACAATGTAATTATATTTAATAATATTATAATCATCAATGAATAAATAACAACAAGGGTCCAATAATAAAAAACATAATTAAATAATCAATTAAACACTAAATAAATATAAGCCAATAAATAAAATATCCTCATGGGCAAATAAAATATAAAAGCCCAATAATTTAATTAAACCAAAGATAAATAATTGCCACAATTAAATATCAAGACCTCAACTATATAAAATAATTAAATAAATAAATAAATAACCAAGTAAACATTAAATCTAGAAATAAACATTAATTAATTAAATAATCTAATACTCACATATCACAAGGCACTCAACACAAGGGTCAAACACATACTGCAAGGTGCCACAAGGTGATCTAAAGCACGACACAGTTAACAAGGATACCAACTTAGACCTAGAGTGTAAAGAGGGAACTCGTGTCATCTCCAAAAACTTGTCATTGTGATAGAGACACACTCAAACTTGTGAGACCAGGTGGAGTCGATGTCTGGTACCTAAAATCCTACAACCACCAATACATGTATGATAATATATACAATAACATATATCATGAAATAGGCAGACGAGTGAAGGGGAATTGTAATGTCACATCGTGCTCATGAATTAGTGGTATGACATTGTCCCTATCACAAATGCAATAGAAGACAGTCACATCAACATAGCATCATCTCATCCAATACAATCATGAAGTGGGGTTAGTACATAGTATGGTACCATCTTATCATCATAAAGCAGACTAAGCTAAATCAATATGATCTATGGATGTACTAAAAGCAAGATGAAACAGGGAGAGGCACTACATGAGATATTTATGCAAAGCATGTATTGTTAAGTTGTGAGTAGACATAGCTTCTTTCCTTGAAGTATTTGTAAGTCTAGCTAGCATATCAAGTCATTTCAGTTGGTGTATCACTTGTTAGTCAATATTTTTAGTCCAATAATATCTTTTATCCCTTCTCTCAATAAAAATCAGTAGTTTCTAGGATATCTAATGGTGAGCCAAGCCATAATCTAGAGGTTCATCTTCACAATGAGAAACCCATAGGCTCAAAGATGTTCCCAAGTTTCATGGGATTGCTGATCATCATGCTTAGCTTTCGGGTGCAAATCCCTTTGACAATAGTTTCCTTAGAGGGTTTGCCTCCTGAGAAGCCCTTAAGACTAGATGAGAGGGAACGATCCAAGTGGTACTCTTTCGATCCGCTATAAAAATAAATTTGTAGGTGACAAAAGTCACAATCACCTGGTACCGATATGTTATATCAACAAATGTCTCCTCTAGTATCCTTGTGATGCGATAAACCCTCATTCCAAGGTCTAGGAGGCCTCTTAATTGAGAGAATCATTGTATGTATAGCCACTAATTTTTCCTCGAAACCTGACTAAAAACCATTGTTGTAGAGACCAAAAATCCCATTTACTTGTTGTTGCAGGAGGTCGGACCTTCGAAGCCACCCCACATAATACTACTCAAAGTAAAGATAGGTGTCCCCCAGTTCATAAGATCTTTGAATTTTTGGGGTATGAGATTTTAGTATGCTTGAGAAGTGAGAGTCGTGCAAGGGGGAGCCAGTGCTACCAAATCTCTATCTATCTAATTTGTTTAAGCATATGGATAAATCCAAGTGGGGATTGAACAAGTAGAATCCTCTTGCCAACCTAGGCAGTGCATTCTTTCACATGTTTTCAATTGCGCATACCAGGGAATTTTGTAAATCAGGCTAATCTAGGTTCCCCATCTCATGCATGTTTCAAGCATCAAACTTGGCCAATGTGTTTTATTGCTTGATGTATATTGCCAAAAGAAGAAATTCCAAATTGGACCGAAACATACACCTTTGTTATCACAAATTTTCCCATGCACCATAACCAAAGGTCCCTCAAGCATCTCAAAAATTCCATCTATCACCAAGTCAAGAAAAAGAAGCCTAGTCTCAAGAAAATCTTAAAATGCCAAAGATTCTTGTACAAAAACCAAAAGCTATTGTTGAAACATCATGTCTTCCTACACCATTTCCATGACTACCTACACAGTTTCAATAATGAATTTGACCAAGAACCATTAAGAACCCACACTTTTAACCAATGGTTAGGATTTTCCCAATCGATCAATAGGAGTGATCACATTTCATTGTCTCTCCTTCCTCAACCAGAGATCACATATTGAGTGTCTTCCCATTTTGGATAACCTTCCCCTTCTCTTTTCATCATTAATCCATTCATCCATAATAATTTTCCTCTCATCTTTAAGGACTTAGCACATTAACCCAATTAGTCTTTTAATCCAAATTACAATAATCAATCATCAACTCTAAACCAAGGTCATCACTTTGTAAAATATGATTTAGATCTATCATTCATTGATCCTTAATTAGTGTGGTACTTGAGAAACTATCTCAAGTACCTTACCTAATTATCCCTAATCATTTGGGTTGATCCAAACCCTCATCCTTGTCTAATCTTTCTTAGGAACTTATCCTATCCTAGGTAGGAGAAGACTTAATCAAATCAAATCTAACCCAAAGATATGAATTTGGCCTCGCTTGGTTGTTACCTTTCTTCGTGGCCCGCATCATTAATCCCTACAACTCACCTAATCCTAATCTAAGGACTAAGGTGTTATCCAAATCTAAATCAACCTTGTCCTAATCCAAGGACCAACCTCTCATCTAATCCAATCATATCAGAACAATCCTCAATAAAATCAAAAGTTGCTAAGTCATAATCCTCACTTCTCATCTCACATCTTGTCATCATCTCTTGATCACTTTGATCCATTTCATCTCAATTTTCTCTCCATCTTTTTTATCTTAAGGTTACCCTTGCATGGCCTACACATGCTCACAAAATGCAAAATATGGCTACCTAAAACCGGCATTCAAACATCATGGGTTGGTTTGAAGAAATGGTTATGGAAGTTCAATTATCACCCTATTAATCATGCCCATCCATCTCATGCATGCCTCAAAGTTATCTAGCTTCCACCTAATCATGTCTCCCACCCCAACCCACTTACCAAGTCGATCCCATAACTTCACATCCATCTACCATATCCCCATCCATTTCACCTCAACATATTATATCCAATACCAATCCATATTCCATTCCTTATACTTCCTCTAATTTGACAAAGAAAATCCAACTTATTCGTCATCCATATTTCCCTCTTATCCCTCACCCAGATGTTCATCCCATTTGACATGTATACCCCAATCTTCTCCCCCATATATATCTCAATCCCCATCTATTTACAACACCTCCACTCACCATCCAGGTCCATTACACCATAGTTCTCCAAGCCTTAATCCTAATCCTTGATGTAGGAGCATCCCCGATTCACAGCAATCTTGCATCAATCAAAAACATTTTCCTTTCTGTTTTGTTTTCCGTTTGCAATTTCAGTTTTCCTTTCTGTGTGTCCCAATTTTGGCTCACAGGATTATGTGGAGTTGGATTCTACTTGAAGACTTGATCATCTTTTTTGCTTTCAGACCGCATCACATTTGGATCACTTTCTGGCAAGATATCACTACCGGTTTCCATGACAGTTTCTTGTTACCGATTGTTTCTTTGTTACCGATTTCCTGAGACCTATTCTAGTGATCTACCAGAACCCATTCCAAAGCTTGCAGAGCCTTGAGCATTGATTTCGATGTTCCTTGGCGTGTGGCCAACCTTATACATTTCATCCTTTGGATTTTTTGAAGGAATCTCTTGGCAGAGGCCGACCTTTGTTATTTTCATGTTAGGTCTTGTTCTTTGGGTTTTGATCCCTTTTGGGAAGACTGGATCCTTTGCATCGATATATATATTTATAATTATGCTTTAGAATGCAATCATTGGGAATCAATTAGAGAAATCAGATATCTAGACTATACATAGAAGATAGATCTTTCGATTCAAGGTCCTAATTGTGACCTATTATACCAAGCCTGTGTGCCAGTATGTTTTAACTCGGTTGTTACCAGCTGGATGTAATCAAATTCCATGCAATAAATCAATCTATTTTGCATTGCCTCCATCATATCTTTGTGTTTTCATTGTGTTTACTCTTTTTGGCCAATCCAAATTGATCTCTTGAGGTCCCTCCTTACTAGTGACTTCTTCAAGTGGTATCAGAGTGAAGTTTCCTTCTGGAGGTTGCATGTCGTAAATTTCTTGTTGTAGGGTGGCAGATTGCGGATCCGACCTGCAATTGTAGAGGACTAGCATGAATCAATGGCACAAAGAGGAACTAGTAATGGTGGAGTGCGTGGGAATGCAGACCCTGTTGTGATGGAGATGTTGCAAGGAATAGTAGCCTGGTTAGAAGCCATGGAGATATCCCACATAAGAGGCTAACATATTGAAGATGTAAGTGAAGATGAATGAGAAGAAGCCCCGACAGAACAAGTAAACCTGTTGGTGGTTGATCCAGATAAAGAAAGGTTTTTAAGGGTTTTGAGTAGGGCGAACACTAAACCTCATTTTTCCCCACCGCAATATGATGGGAAGTTAGATTTTGAATGAATTGATAGATTGGATCTCAAAGATGGAGAAGTATTTTGATTTTGAAAACACTGCAGAAGAGAGGAAGGTGAAATATGCTTGTACCCGATTGAAAGGTCATGCATCACTTCGGTGGGAGCATTTGCAAGCTGACATACAAAGAAGAGGTAAAGAAAAGATTAAGTCATGGGATAGGATGATTGCTAAGTTGAAATCAGAGTTTGTACCAACAAACTATCAAGTGAATTTGTTCTGGAAGTTGCAGAATCTGAGATAGAAGGAATCTAGTGTGAAGGAGTACACCAAAGCATTTTACAAGTTGAACATCAGACTCAAACATGTTGATGATGAAGTTGAACAAATTGCAAGATATTTGAATGGATTGCAGATGTTGATACAAGATGAACTCAGTATGATCAAATTAGAGAGTGTTGAAGAGGCTTACCAGTATGCCCTAAATAGGCTTACCGGAGAAAGAGGAACTAGTACAGATCAAAATGAGGACAAGGACATGACAAAAGAAGGTAATTCATACCGAAAGGATGATATAAATTTCTACCAGAGGAGAGAACCAGATGGTTACCGAAATGAGAACTTTGGAACACAAGACAAGAGGATATTTAGAGGAACCTGCTTTAAGTGTGGAGGAGAAGGACACCGTGCATTCGAATGTAAGAAGACAAAGGCTACCGGAAGAGCAGCAATGGTGGAAGAAAACTCCACTGGATCAGACAATAAATCAAAAGATGGAGAACTACTGATGATGAGGAGAGATTTGTGTCATACCAAAGGAGATGAAGAACCCTTGCAGAGGAAGAATCTGTTCAAGACCAGATGTACAGTATCTACTAAGTGTTGTAAAGTTTTTATTGATAGTGGTAGTTCAAATAATCTTGTTTCAGAAGAGATGGTGAATAAGTTGAAATTGGAGAGGTTGAAACACCCTAAGCCTTACTAGATAGCATGGATTTAGGATGAACATAATTTGTTAGTAAGTGAACAATGTTTGGTGAAATTGAAAATTGGGAACTATCATGATGAAGTTTTGTGTGATATTATGCCTATGGATATTTGTCATCTTTTGTTGGGTAGACCTTGGTAGTTTGATAGACAGGCAATACATGATGGGAGGAAGAATACATACACTATTGTGGCCAATGGGATGAAGAAAACCTTGTTACCTTTGGAGGAACCTTTGAAGAATGAAGTTTGTACAAATTCCATAATCTGTTTAGTAGATGGAAGGAAATTCATGGATGGATTGAGACATGAGAATGTGTGTTTTGCCTTAATTCCTAAAAGACTGAGAGACCAGAACTAGAAGGAGAACACCCGAAAGAGATAAGAGATTTGCTGATAGAATATGAGGATATCATTTCAAATAATGTACCTGATGGATTGCCACCTATAAGAAGTATGTCATTACATGGACTTGGTTCCCAGAGCTAGTTTGCTTAACAAAGTTGTACACCAGTTGACACCGGCAAAGAATGAAGAACTAAATAGACAATTGCAGGAGCTGTTGAAGAAAAGTTTGATCAAGGAGAGTCTGAGCCCTTGTGCAGTACCAGTATTATTAGTACCTAAGAAGAATGGAGGATGTGTACCGATTCAAGAGAAATAAATAAGATCATAGTCGGTTTCCTTTTCCTAGGATGGATGACATAATGGATTGTTTGAGTGGAGAAAAATACTTTACAAAGATAGATTTTAAGATTGGATATCATCAAATCAGGATCAGAGAAGGTGATGAGTGGAAGACAACATTTAAGACAAATGAATGACTATATGAATGGTTGGTGATGCCTTTTGGATTGACTAATGCATTGAGTACTTTCATGAGGCTGATGAATGAGGTATTGAAGAAATTATTGGGTAAGTTTGTTATTGTGTATTTGGATGACATTCTGATTTTTCAGTAAAACAAAAGAGGATCATTTGTTGTAGTTAAGACAAGTTTTGCAGAGGTTGAGAGAAGAAAAGTTGTTGATCAATATCAAGAAGTGTACTTTCATGAAGGATGAGTTAGTCTATTTAGGATTTGTGATATCTGAGGATAGTTTGAAGATGGAGCCTAAGAAAGTGAAAGCCATTGTTGATTGGCCTACACCGGAAAGCATTGGAGAGATAAGATCATTTCATGGATTGGCTAGTTTTTACCGAAAGTTTATTAGAAATTTCAGTTCAGTTTGTAACCCTATGACTCAAACCATGAGAGGAGATCAGAAGGAATTCAAGTGGACCACTAGAGAAAACAAAAATTTTGAACTGTTGAAGCAGAAAGTGACTGAGCAACCTGTGTTAGCTTTACCAGATTTAAATAATGTATTTCAAGTGGATTGTGATACAAGTGGAACAACAATTGGAGCAGTCTTGAGTCAAGAAGGGAGAGCAGTAGCCTATTTCAGTGAGAAATTGAATGATGCTCAAAAGAGATATTCAATGTATGATTAGGAGTTATATGCCATAGTTCAAGCCTTGAAGAAATGGAGACATTACTTATTGCCTAAGGAGTTTGTGTTGTATACAGATCATCAAGCTTTGCATTATTTGAACAATTAGAGTAAGTTGAATCAAAGACATACGAGATGGGTAGAATTCTCACAGAGTTACAAATTTGTGTTGAAGCATAGAAGTGGAAAATCTAACAAAGTTTTTGATTCATTAAGTAGGAGAAGGAATTTTCTGATAGAGATGAGAGTGACAGTATTAGGTTTTGAAGATTTGAAGACCTTGTATGATGAAGACCCATATTTTGCAGAACCTTGGAAAGCATGTAGAGAACCAGTTATGGTAGATAGAAGCAAATGGTTGGATTACTTCATTTAAGATGAAATGTTATTTAGGGGAGTTCAGTTGTGCATACCTAAGAGTTCCATGAGAGAGAACCTGATAAAGGAGAAACATAGTGGAGGACTAGCTGGACATTTTGGCATTGACAAAATAGTTGCATTGGTGAGTGAGTAGTACTTTTGACCCCATATTCATACGGATGTTAAAACATATGTGCAAAGTTGTAGAGTTTGTCAAGTTGCAAAAGGTAGTAGCTAGAATGTGGGATTGTATAAACCTTTGACAGTACCGGTAAGACCTTGGGAGGATATAAGCATGTATTTTGTACTTGGACTGCCTAAGACATCGAGAGGGAATGATTCTATATTTGTGGTAGTGGATAGATTTTTGAAGATGGCTCATTTCATACCTTGCAAGAAGACATCAGATGCATTGCATCTAACATACCTATTTTTCAAGGAAGTGGTGAGATTGCATGGATTACCCAAGAGCATAGTTTCAGACAGAGACACTAAGTTTGTTGGCTATTTTTGGAGAGCACTTTGGAAGAAGATGAAGACAGATTTAAAGTTTAGTTCTACTTTTAATCCATAGACTGATGGACAAACAAAAATTGTTAACCAGAGTATGGGAAATTTGTTGAAATGTTTAGTGGGAGATAAAATGGGAAGTTGAGATTTAATCCTTGCACAAGCAGAGTTTGCCTACAACAATTCAGTGAATAGAAGTACCAAAAAAATACCTTTTGAGATTGTTATCAAAGTTCACCTGAGAGGTATAGGAGAACTGAGAGACATTGGCAGTGAAGGCCAGAAGAGTTAAGAAGCATAAGATTTTGCAGATCGCATGGCAACATTGCATATTTAGGTTAAACATCATTTGGAAGACATGAACAACAAATATAAGGAGAAGGCATATGAGAAAATGAGACATAAGGAATTTGAAGTTAGCGATGAAGTGATGGTATATCTAAGAAAAGATAGATTCTCAGTTGGAACTTATAATAAGTTGTAGATGAAGAAGTTTGGACCCTGTAAGATTTTGAGAAAGTTCAATTTTAGAAATGCATATGAAGTGGAGCTACTAGATAATCTAACTATTTCACCCATATTCAACATTGTAGATCTTCATGGGTATCATGAACCAAAATTCAGCAAGGAAAGTGTTGCAGACTTGGAGAAACAGTTTCCCCAAAAGGAACCGGATCAGATTGAATAGATTTTGGATAGTAGGATTGGGCATAGTACCTAGAGCAGTCAGTATAAGGAATATCTTGTGAAGTGGAAGGACATACCACTTGAAGACTCATCTTGGATTTCTCAGGTAGAGGCAGACCACCTTGGTTTTCCTCTAACCCTAGTAAAGTGAGAGGCTCACTTTTTCAATAACCTTGAATGTCTGATACAAGAGCATCCCCGGTTCACAACAATCCTGCATCAACCAAAAACATTTTCCTTTATGTTTTGTTTTCCATTTGCAGTTTCATTTTTCCTTTCCGTGTGTCCCAGTTTTGGCTCACCAGATCATGTGGAGTTGGATTCTACTTGAAGACTTGATCATCTTTCTTTCTTTCAGACCGCATCACATTTGGATTACTTTTCGGCAAGATATCACTACCAATTTCCATGACAGTTTCTTGTTAGCGGTTGTTCTTGTATTACCCATTGCCTAAGACCTATTTTGGTGATCTACTGGAATCCATTCCGAAGCTTGTGGAGCCTTGAGCCTTGATTTTGATGTTCCTTGGCATGTGGCCGATCTTCTACGTTTCATCCTTTGGATTTTCCAGAGGAATCTCTTGGCGGAGGTCGACCTTTTTTATTTTCATGTTAGGTCTTGTTCTTCGGGTTTTGATCCCTTTTGGGCCGACTAGATCCTTTGGATCGATATATATATTTATTATTATTATTTAGAATGCAATCAATGGGAAACAATTAGAGAATCAGATATCTAGACTATACATAGAAGATAGATCTTTCGATTCAAGGTCCCGGTTGTGACCTATTCTACTAGGCCTGTGTGCTAGTATGTTGTAACCCAGTTGTTACTAGTTGGATGTAATCAAATTCCATGCAATAAATCAATATGTTATGCATTTCCTCCATCATATCTTTGTGTTTCCGTTATGTTTACTCTTGCTAGCTGGTCCAGATTGATCTCTTGAGGTCCCTCCTTACTGGTGACTGCTTAAATCCCCCACTGCATAATCCCAATCTTCCATCTAATCTTAAAACTTCACATAATCCTATTCCTCCAACATCCACATCATCCCTCTAATTCCTTTTTTCATATTTTTATCGAAGCAATCATAGCAAAGGAGACTAAATCCCCACCTTCGAACAATTACCCAATCTCCCCAAGTCATACATCCATCTCCATCCCCTCCCCATCAAGACACATTTTAATCCCCTATTCTCCATGATACTCTCATCCCCCCATCTATCCAAGTCAAATAACGCACCTCCTCCTCCATCACACCATCCTCCCAACCCCAACCATGTCCAGCGCTTGTTCCAGAACATGCTAGCATAGATTTCTCTCCACCTCAAGATCAAAGCATCCCCCCCTTCTCATGATGCCACTTCATCCCCTAATCTCAATCCATCATGTGATCCTATTACTCCTTTTCATTCCCCTCGTAATCCCATTCCATCTCAAAATCCAAATATCCCCTCCACCCCATTGCATGATCCCCTTCCATTTCAAGATCCAATACCCCCTCCCACTTCACCACATGTTCCCATCCCAAGTCAAGAATAAAGTATTCCTCCATCACCATGTCATGATCCCAATACATCTCAAGATCCTAATATTCCTCTTAATCCCCCACATGATCACAATCGTACACAAGATACCATAATCCTTATCCAAGCTATTCATGAATCCCATACCTATCAACTTGGCTCTTCCACCTTTATCTACTGTGGTTTCCTCCAAGAGCTTAGAAATCCTTCCACCTCTTATCCCTCTCAAAATGGACTCACATATTGTTTCCAACATAGTATCCTATTGGAAAAAGAATTTGTGAACAAATTAATAATCAAGGCAAAGGGTTAGGCCTCCGTGAACAAGGCATATTGGAACCCTTTCAAGTAAAAGAATATGAAAGATCATATGGCCTTGGCTACAAAGATCATGCTCAAGATGTTGGTATATCTTTCATCCCTCCTAAATCCAAAATCCCTCCATATAAATCAAAATCACACCATCCCCCATCTTCCACATCCATTTTGGGCCCTTATGTCCAAAAGTCTATTCCTTCCTCATCTACATCCATTTTGTGTCCTTATGTTCTGAAGCTAAACCCTTCACCTCTTCCACCTATATTGGGTCCTTACATCCCTCCATCCACCACTCTATCACCTCAAATGATCCCTAAGAATGATCAACAAAGGTGCGCATCCTTGAATTCCTTCCAAAATTCTCCCTCCATCATCCCATCCATAAAATCTCCAATTCGGGTATCCTCATGCACCCATACCATTCCTATTGGAAACAATTTGGATTCCAAACCTAAAATTCATAAAGCCCAAAATATACAAAAATCCAAGGATCAACATGTCCCATCGAAAATACATGCTCAAGAAAAGAAAATATGATCCAAAAGAAGAAGAAGAAATAAAAGAGGCCACAAAGGCCCACAAAGAAAAAATTAAAAAACTATGTGGATTCCTAGGCAACTCATAGAATAAATGCATCTCAAAGCGAAATCCAAATTGGCATCCAAACTTGCTAATCCAAATGCTCCCTCCACTCACAAGTCCTGCAATCCCTCATCTAAAGATCCCTTATCTTCATA
Source organism: Cryptomeria japonica (assembly GCF_030272615.1). Lineage (NCBI taxonomy): Eukaryota > Viridiplantae > Streptophyta > Pinopsida > Cupressales > Cupressaceae > Cryptomeria > Cryptomeria japonica. The sequence goes on from NC_081409.1 coordinate 235,589,581, forward strand.
ATATATTCTAGGCCCTTATGCCCTAAAATACACTATCTCACGTCCATCATCCCCTTCATCTATTTTGGGTCAATATGTCCCAAATTCCACATTTTATCCTCCATCTAATTCAAAATTCTCTCCTCCACAACTCCACTGCCCCTCAAGGTGTGTGCCAATGTTGATCTTCCCAACATCCTCATCCATTGTCCGCAACTCTTTCAACACCCATCCATTATCCAACAACCATTTTCCATAATCCCATTCCTTTAGTCCAAAATTTTGCATAAATACCTATCCGCCCTTCATTTTCCATCAATTTCATCTCCCCATCTATTTCTACCAACATCTAGGAGCATACCTTCAATTCTCATGGTTCATTATAGCATATATTTAAGGGGTACTATCCATGGAATTAGATGCTTGAGTCCTCCCTCCATCCCCCTATCACCTATCCAATATCTTCCAAATCTAGTTTTCTACATCCACTTATCCTCATCCTTATCCCTCCAAACTATTCCAAGAATCCACAAAAAAAATTAAAAACAAATTGCCAATTAATTTTTTTTCAAGCAGAAGGTGATGAATGTTTCAAGTTCTTAAAAGATAAACAAACAACTGTAGATAATTTTTATTTTTCATTCACTACCTCAAGATAAAGAAACAAAGAATTAAATGTGTAGACTCCTAAAATTGTCATGTCTAATTAAATAAATAGCTTTATTTATTTAATTACTTTAGCCTAACTCTTCTATTAATTAAATAAATCTTTATTTATTTAATTAATTCATTTATCTTCTTCTAGCCCTATTTCTCATTTAAATAAATACTTCTATTTATTTAAATTCCCCTTTTCCTAAATTAAATAAACTTTTGTTTATTTAATTATCCCACTTCCTCTATTAATTAAATAAATATTTATTTATTTAATTAATTCATTAACCTTTTCTACCCATGACACATGTCATTCATCTCTTAATTCATACACTACCTACCCTTTCATTATTTCCTTATTTCCTCTACCTATCCTCTAATCATAGCCGACCATTTATCTTTTACACCTCTCAATCTTATCCCTCCATTTCATATAGTGTCTTCTATATAAGGAGATGCTTCCTTCATTTATCAACCCTATGCACCCCGATGATTACTCGACTACACTACGCCTTTGAACTTTCATATGTGATCCTTGTTGGCAACATAGCTTTATAATAGACAATGAAAGATTGTTGGCATTTCAATAAGGATATTGAGAAGGTTGTTGATGATTATGGATATAACTGATTAAAGATGTTTACTGTCTTGATATTATTATTTTGTCATTGATGTCAAGAAATTGATTTTCTAATTCAGTATGATGTTGCCATATCTTGAGAAGTATGATATGAAGATTATAAAGATGTCTGTAAAAGACACAGGAAAGAATATGATGAATAAGGGGAAGAATAAGGTATTCAATGGGCAATTAATAACGAGTCAGACAATGATGAGATCATGATGTTTTAGATTGTTTTAACATCATACATATGTTGTAAAATGTAAAGGTTAATACTATACTATGTTATCAAGCAAAGAACCTAGTCGGTAAACCCTAAGGTTATCGCTATCGGTTAATGAAGACGGAATGTCTACCGAGTGAAGTTTAGTATTCACTGAGTTATTACCGAGTTGTAATCGAGCTATAATAGAATGCATTAAATGTTTACATGCGATATTTAATGAAGGAAGCTGATGAGCTAGAACTGATCAATGATTGGTGAGCCGTGAAGGAAGTTTGTTAACGAATCTAAGGCAATGAAAAGTCGGCATGAAGATCTACAGCTTAGAGTGAACTATAATACCATGGCACAAGTTCCAAGACTATTATGCAAGTTCCAAGGCAGGGTAAAATGTTTTTAGATTGAAAGATGCATTGAACCTAGACAAGATTGAAGATCTGATAGCTATGATTGATCATGGGAAATGTGATCAAAGAGATTAAGCAGTTACCTGATTGTTTATAAATAGGAAACTATTGATAAACAATGTATGCGGGCAAGTGTATGCACAGGGATGCTACATAGTGATTACCGAGCACAGAAGCTTGAAGACCTGTTAGAATAATAGAGTATAGAAGCCCAGTAGATAGACAAGATTAGTTCTATGTCTAGATTGTATTGAACAAATAGGAATCTGCTTTAGCATTTTAGATGTGAAGTTGCAAATAGATTTTATTACTATTATTTTTTGAAAGTGACAGAAAATCTCTTAACTGAGTGGACTTAACAGTCTTATTTATAAAACCCTCTAGCAAGGTGACATTCTGATTTAGTGTTTGAAATCCTTTAACAAGGTCACTTCTAACAAAGTGAAGATCCTAACAGATCTGAGGGAAATCCCTTAACCGGGTCACATCTAGAAATGTGTTTGTAATCTTTAACATGATTTGCTTTTAACCGAGCATACTCTAGAAGAGTATATTTCTTAGTGGGTCCAAAATCCCACAGTGGTTTTTCCCTATTTGGGTTTCCATGTTAAATCTGGTGTTATGAGGTTTATGATGTTCATATGCTTTTGAGTTTGCATGTTTGACAGTTTTGGTTATATTATTGATATACATGTTACCGAGGTTGAATCTGATGTTTTTATGGATGATTAAGTTTGTATGATTCACCCCCCCCCCTCTCTCATCTTGTTGGCTATTGGATCTGTACTTATATCAAGTATCAGAACTATCAATCCTACTTGCAACCACATTTTTGTTCTTTGTTGAGCTCTTGTGCACATATAAAATCTGAGAGCAAATATATCAAGCAAGATCAATGGAGATAGGAAGAATGGAGATCCAAACCCTATTGGACATGTGATGGTATAATCTTTGTGATTTCATTTGATTTGCATTGTCTTAGGTAATTTTCATATGTTATGGTGTATCTTTGTTGTTGTTAGGCTAGGGTTTTTGTGGTTGAATTAATTTAGTCTTTCAACATTGTTGTTTATCCACTTTTCACTATATGCATTTTGGCATGCCCAGTGGGACGCTTGTCCCTTTTGCATTTAACATCTTTTGTTGCAGATTTTGTGTTTTTGAAGTTGCAAATCTGACATTTCTGACAACATTTTGATATTTTTGCGTCTGCGTACTTTCGGATCACATTTTTGATTTTATGTTGCGTTTGTGTCAGATCTAATCGCGTCTATGAATTTATAAGGCGTTTGTGTTTCTGGTAACCACATCTGTGTGCAGTTATTGTGTTTCATTTCTTTGATCTAGTTTTTCGTCATTCAGATTTCAAATCTGGTTTATATTGAGCTAACATCTTCAGATCTAGCTAACAAAATTGGTGCAGCTTGTCTTGAAAGCAAAAGAAGAAAAGAAATCATTTTGTTGAAGGCCCCTATTTTCACAAAGTCTTTTGGATCTAAAATTTACCTAACTTGTGTGCTTGTAGGAGGGGTATTATTACAAAACTACTAACAAATCTTTGTTGCAGAATTTTGGCAAGGGTTTTTAATCTTTATTGTGTGCCTTATTTTCATAGACTAGCAAACACTTCAATTGGTGCACTAAAATTGAACTAGTGTCTTTTGTGTCTTGAGCAATAGGCTCTTTTTTTAAAATCTTTATAGGGCCTGTCTCCCCGTGTGGTCATTAGGACTACTAGTGAGGAGAGAAAGACCCAAGTGGTAGTGAGGAAAACCCACCTCTTCTGAACCACTATAAACAACTGTATTCATGGTGAAAACTATGGATAACATGTGTTGATTAGTTCATACCGACACTATGTCTCCCCATAAACCCGTTTGATCAAATTTATTTGATCAGTTGTAGGGCATAACCCCTACCAGCTAGGAGCCTTCTGTATTTACAAAGCTGAAAGTGCCGCAGGTATGGGCACATGAGCGGATGCCCTTACTAGCACCTTTTTTGTTTTAGAAGCCAAAATCCTTCTAGTTGTTGGGGTAGGAGGTCGGACCTTTGGAGTGGCCCACACACATACAGTTCTTAGTAGAGATACAAAGTTTGCCAAGAGGAGTTTTCGTGGGGACTGATGCTTGGTTGCCCCAAGAAGTGATTGTCGAGGGTGGAGCCAGTGGGGTCAAGCATCTAAGTATCCGCTCTGAATAGCGTAGCCTCATGTGAGAATCAATAACTATTGTCTTGGCCAACCATAAGAATTGTGCTTGTCTTATTTTGAACAATCAAACATTCAAGACCAAACATCAAAACATTGTGTCTTTTGTGTCTGCAAGTGTATGCAAAACATTTTTTACATCAAACAACACACTTTTCTTTGAGTCATTTTTTAGTCTAAACACTTGCAAACATTGAGTCCTCATCAACATTGTGTCCTCTTGTCACAAAAAACAATCAAACATTCAAATTTGGTCACAATAAGTCACTTCACAGATTGGAAAAATTGCACTCAGTTTTCAGAAACACGTCTGTGTCTGAAAAAACCGCGTCTGTGTCATCTAAACGCGTCTGTGAAGGGCACAAACACATCTCTATCTTTTGAGAAACATTGCACTTACAACATCTCATAAACGCGTCTATGTCTGACAGAACCACGTCTATGTCATCTAAATGTGTCTGTGTCTGACAGAATAGTGCCTGTGTCATTTAAGCGCATATGTGAAGTATACAGGCACGTCTGTGTTTAGGATTGAAAACTTTCATAATTTAGCAAACAGGAACAGTCAATTTCAAACTTATTGGGCTTCCTAGGTTATCTCTCTGGGTTTTTATCTAGCATTCAACCTATCTTTGGGTCTCACAAAATCCATCATTGCTTTACACCTTGGATTACATTCACATTTGTCTAAACTTGAGTCAAAAGGTCACTTGCTTGTCCTCATCATACTTTGTCAACACACTACATACAACAACATTTTGCTAAGTGGTTCCTCATCAAGGTCTATCACCTTTGGGTCTCATTTGGTCTTACTTAGAGGGTCAACTTACCTCATCAAGAGAAACTATCATCTCTTTGGAAGTCACACCTACTCTACTACATACATACTTGGTCTTACACTTTGGACATTGCAAGTACACTTTAGATTTATTTACATTCCATCCAACTCTTGGTCTTCCATACTCTTTCCATTTTCATCTAGTCTCCCACATCTTGGTCAAAACCTAGTTCATGGTTGAAACCCATTCCTAAAAATCTACGAGAGAAACTAAAGAGGATCAAGAGTCCACAAACATGAGTTCCTATGAGTATGACAATGATATCTTTTTCAATTCTAATCATACTACATTACCTGACATGGATGCTTATAGAAACATTCCAAATGTTGAGCACATGGACACTACAAACAACAATGATACACACAATGACAATATGGACAACTTTTCTGTACATTCAGCAGAAGTGGAAGACACCATTATGGATCCCCATTTCAATCGATTGGTGAGGAAATAACGAGGAGAGATAGACAATACTTCTTACAAGTGATGGCACAAAGTGGAGCCAAGATCCCTCATGATTTTGACATGTCTCAAATAATGGAAAATAGACCTTTGCAACAACCTCACCTCAACATGGATCAAAGGAGGCCTAATAGTGGAGGCAATAGAGGACCACATCATGTGCCTGAATCACCATCATCTTTGTTTCAAAAACCAAAGGTCCCATAAACACATGGTCAAGCATATGATACTCACCTTCACAGATCATTATGGAAGTCTTATACAGAAAAATATGCTCAATCACATACCAATGTTAAGGATCAATCACCAAAGCAATTGGATATCCAAAGGTAGGTTCAAAATTTGGACACGAGGAAACCCCACGTCAAATTTGGGGGCAACACATTAGAACAAACTCATGACATTCCTATAGAGTATGGTATACATGGACAAAGCAGATATTCCATTCCTCATCATGACTCTATACCAAGTGGTCCATATATGCAACATCACTATAGACCTCCTCCATATGAACATGTGTATGATCAATGCCATCCATATATGCAACATGCTCCTCCTCCACCCGGTGGTTCAGGCATGGGGTATGGTCTAAGAAGTCGGTCTCCACCTAAGAATAATTTGGAACAACAAATCAAGGACTTACAAAAGAAAATGGAGGACATAAATACACCAAAGCCAACTTACACAATGAGAGACATATGTCCTTATCCATTTGACAAGAGCATTCCAATGCCTCCATTTCCTACACACTTTGTGACACCTAAGTTTGATAAGTACAAAGGAAAAGGGGATCCTAAGGCACATATAAGACAGTTTTTCATAGCTTGCATTGAGGTAGCAGTAGAAGAGACATATTTGATGAGATTATTCCCACAAAGCTTAGGAGATCAAGCTATGGAATGGTTCTCCCAACTTCCACCTGGAATTAAGTCATGGGGTGACTTAGCTAAGGCATTTATCCAACATTTCTCATACAACATAGAGACAGACATATCAGTCACTACTTTGTGCAACACCAAACAAAAGGATGGAGAATCATTTTTACAAAGATGGAGAAATCTAGCCAGCAGATGCTCTTGTGAAATTCCACAAAAAGAAATGGTAGAGATGTTCACCCAGAATGTTAACAAAGACATTGGTTATGACCTAAGAAAAGCTTGTTTGTCCACCTTCAAGGATGTTATTGAAAAAGGATTAGTGACAGAAAAGGTCCTAATTGAACAAGGAGTCATTAAGATATTCAAGGAAAACAAAGATGACTTTAAAGGAAAAGATAAGCCAAGATTTTGGAATAAAAACAAGAATAGAGTCAATGATGGTGTTGTTGATGCCAATACAGTATGACCCAAAATCATTTTTTCTGGATCAAGCTCTACAAACAATCAAGTGAATACTCAAACAACTTCCAAGTCACGAAGGATGTACACTCCATTGGGAGAACCACTTGAGTCCATTTTCAAAAAGCTAGTGGCAAACAAAATAATAACAATTTCAGATCTACCTCCATATGAGCCAAAGGTTAAACCAAATTGGTGGAATGATGACGAGTATTGTGAATTTCATAAGAGCAAAGAACATAAAACAAGAAATTGTCATCGATTGAAGAACATCATACAAGATCTTATCGATAGAGGTGACATTGAGATTAAAGGACACTCATCCAATCAAGAACATGAGATGTTTAAGGAACCATTCCCAAAGCATGACAAGGGAAAAGCTAAAGCCACAGATGACCAAACCAACTATACCAGAACATCTTATAACTATGATTCAACTATCAATCACATTTCAATGGACAATTATGTTTCTACCATTACAATCAAGGACAAAACGCCTGAGAATTCTACCCAAAGACCCAAGATTGTCCTAAAAGGCATTGGATCTTCTTCCGAACCTACCTCTGAATGTAATGTTACAACTTGTCAAGGTAAATTCACTTTTCAAGGTGCTCCAACTAAAAACACCACTTCCGCATCAACCAAACTTGAGTATGACCTTGTAGAACAGTTAGGGAAGACACCCGCACTCATCTCCATCCTTGAGCTCTTACTCATTTTCATCCTTGATCTGAACGTGGGCTAGTTTCAAGCCATGGTCAGATACCTTTCCATTCCACACTCCCTTACATTCACAGAAGTCGATGATGCCTCCGTAAGTCAGCCACATAATGCACCATTACACATTGAATCCTTCCTACACAAACATTGAATAAAGCGAGTCCTGATAGATGGAGGAGCTGGTCTCAATATATGTACTTTGAACACAATAAAACAATTGGGATATTCTGATAAAGTTGTGAATTCTACAAACAAAATTACCATCAAAGCATATGATGATGAAGAACGTTCATCCAAAGGCACAGTCACATTACCTCTCAGAGTTGGGCTAGTTACAAAGGATGTGGTTTGTCAAGTCCTAGACCTGGATCTCACATACATCATATTACTAGGACGTCCATGGATTCATGATATGAGCGCAGTACCATCTACATATCACCAATGTATCAAGCTTCCACACAATGGAGTTGAAGTGACCGTCAAAGCTGATCCAAATCCATTCATATATTGCAACAATATGCGACCTAGATTAGAAATAAAAATCCTAGTCAATCGAGAAGCTATTCCTTCATCAGCATATGTGGATCCAAAATCATTAAAAGCTTCAACATCAAAGCAAACAGAGCTCAAAGAAAAATTCAAGGTTAAAGACCTAGGATGTGGTGAGTATATCTTTCATGTTGATCAACTCCCACTATCTCCTAAGGTATTCAGTCAACATGAACAATTTATAAACAATTTGCAAGGAATTGGGTGTGAACCGCCTAGTGTTGTGGCTACTAAGTCTAAATGCAAATCTCCTCTAGTGGTGCAAGCATCTCTTGATATCAATAAACCTAAGAGTGGTTCCAGTGAAGAATCTATTGAGCATATCACTAGCCCTCTTGATAACTCACATAGCTTTACCATATCATCCACTCATTCCATTTCCACTCCACTTCCAGACTTGGATCAACAAGAATCACAAAAGCCCTTACTCATTGGGGATCAAAAATCAAGCCTTGAAAAGAAAAATCTAAAAGTCAAAAATAAAGAAAAGTCCTTAAGTCCAAATCAAAATCAAAAGCTATTGGACTCTGCAAAAATCAAAGTCAAGGATAAAAATCCTATGAACAAAAAAGAACAAGAGATGATCTCCCCTAATATCAAAATAACTGGGGGCAAAATTTCTAAAATTTCAAGTGAAAAAGCATCCTTGTTGATCCTAAGTCTCCATCATGCTATCCTACTTTCACTTCTTTTCACAATCATAAGCCTTCATAACTCATCCACTTGTTCCACACATCCATTCCCTTTTGGCGATACATCACCTCAATGGACCTTTAATGGAGCTTCCTCGAGGGACTTTGTTATCACAGATGCCCAAACTTCTTCAGGTGACACGCATATGGGCCTGTGTAGTCCACACACTAGTAATTCTATCTTAGTTCCTTCATCAAGGAAGACAGTCACTCGAGATACACATCATTCAGTCAAGGAATGTTGTAGTTACAATCATAAGGTTAAGCCTCTCACATTTGAGGTGGGTGCCTTGGTTCTTAGAGAAAATCTTAAAAATCAGCAAGATAGAGAGAAGGGCAAGTTCGAGCCAAACTGGCTTGGTCCTTACATCATCACAACAGCATATGGATCTGGTGCATATCAGCTCTCAACCATAGAGGGTGAACCTTTGGAGGATCCTATCAACAACATGCACCTTCGCAGGTTTTACACATAGCTCTTTAGAGTATCCTAATTCGAAATACAAAAAAATCACAAAATTCAAAAATACAAAAAAAATAAAAAATGTCAAAAATACAAAAAAAAAACATAAAAAATAAAAAATTGTTACTTGGTGAAAACCTGGTAAACAGGCGCCTTGTGACACAAATTTTTTTTGAAAAATAGAAAAACATTTCGTTCAACGATGAAAACCACTTCGGTGGCACCCTGGGCAAGTACCATGGTGAAAACTGGGTCACCAATGCCATGTGTAGAGACATTGCTCCTCCCTCCTTCAGGATTCCATTTCATCCTTTCACTTTGCACACACTCACAACCTCTTCATCCATAATAAACTTTACATATTCCCATCATGGCTTGTTATTGATCTACCCAAGATTGGTTAGCCATTCATAATAAACCTCCCTTTTCACCCCTTTCCATCCATAATAAATCAGCTCCTATCTGTGACTAAGGCAAATCCTACGTCTAGTGATGGGTGTGGAATTGAGAGCATCGCATTTTTGGAGGAGTACAGTTTCTTCCAGTTTTCTTCAATCTATCTGCACACAATCCGCAATAAAGCAACAATTGCATCGCCAATCCAGAATAAAGTTCCATCTTCTCTGCAATAAAGTATCAGTTGCATGGATTCAGTTTCAGATGAGACACAACAGCGATTATGGGCTTCAACAAATCAAATATTTCAATAGACTCAAGCAACATTATGGTTCAATGCTATCTATCCTTTTGTGAAAGTAAACATTGTGACCACAATCAAATAAGACTTATACAAGTGACAAGAGACACTAAACTTGAGGACTACAATGGATGTTGGTGTCGATTCTTGGTTTTCTTTTGATTTTGTCTTTAGGTGACATGTCTTTTAGCTTTTCCAGGATGTCTCTGACTATGGATTTTATCTCCAGGATGTCTTTGACTAGAAAGGAAAGGATGGAGTATTGTCACCTATTTAATTTGTTGTCTGTGGATTGTCTCTTAGTAATGCTATGACTTGTCCAAGGATATGAGGATAGTGAGAGTCTAGTGTGAACTGGGGCATTCCTTGTTTGTGACTGTCTTATCTCCATGCAAATAGGTACAGTGACTTTCTGGGTTGAACATATGCCTTGATTGTCATAACCTACTTGCCATAATAAAGCTCAATGATGATAACGCACAAGAAGCTCTTTCACTTTCATATCTTCTATCTTCCATCCCCCTTTTTCTTGATTGACCTCCATCATCCTTCTCGAGTCCGTGTAGCCTGCTATCACATGACTGAGTATAATGACATGCCAAAAACATTTGCATTTCATGTAGTTGCACCTGCATTACCACATATAAGCATTTCATACATACATGTAGATATCACAATTGCATCACATCCTGCACACAACACATATTAGCACATTTTACATTTGCATTATCATATTCATCCACATTTCATACATTCACATTTGCATTGGCATAACATTTGAAAACATAAAAAGAACAAAAACATTACATTTTCCTCATGTACATATTTGCATCCATATCATAATCATCACATCCACATTTCATACATTCACATTTGCATTGGCATAACATTTAAAAACATAAAAAGAACAAAAACATTACATTTTCCTCATGTACATATTTGCATCCATATCATAATCATCACATAGAAACATACATCATAAGACATATAGAAGCATCACATAGGTACACATGCATATAGCTGCCACAAAGATGAATCATCCCATATATATATATATATATATAATCATAAGTGTCATGATACAATGATGTCAAAATTATATGGCTACAATCACCCGAAGGTGTCTACATCATCATACAAAATGGTACAAAACTGATACATGGGGAGCCCTCTAAGGCTATGATGAACTCCCTCCCTCGAAGCCGCCTAACCTCGATGAAGTTTGACCCCTAGAAGGAACCACCCCAGGATCATCTCTCTTGTCCCCTCTATCTGGTGGTGGTGGAGGACCCATAACCCCATCGTTGGATGCCTGTCGCCTATCCCTCCCTCCAGTGGTTGTCGTTGTCTGTGATGGTCTATGGAAGCTACTAGCCCACTACTCTGGTGGCACAATGGTGCAGAAGCACCCTTCCAAACTCTTTCCCTTTCTTTGTTTTGTTGGTGATATGCTTCTTTAGAAGCCATTGTACATAAAATAATGAGCCATGTGCTCATAGGTCCTAGTTAGGGTCCTAGTGGAGATCTTAGGGGTCATGAGTCAAGATTGTGGTTTTCTTGAAAATGGAGGGTATGTGTGTCCTTGAAGTGTTTAGGGTTATTTTATAACATGGTGGTGTCCTTAGGTTGGCCCAATGTGGGTCTAGGAGTCATAAAAAGCAACATTGGGAAAGTTGCTCAAAAGTTGCATGACAACTTTTAAAAGTTGTCAAGCAACTTTTCCACCATGATGTCAAGTTCTTTAGGTTAGCATGGAAAACCCTAGTTTGGGAACACAGACTAAGGCAAAGGTAGTATAAGTACTTGTAAACCCTAAATTCATGGGTTAGATGTCAGACATTTGTACGGCCCTAGCAAAAATATCAGACTGAGACTGTAAAACTGTTACCAATCAGTTTGAATGAAGGAAACAAGCAAGTTAATGGATTGAGATACATCCAAAACTGTGTGGTTTGTCTTTCAAGGTTAAATACTTTCATTTCAAGCAATTATCTTAGGTTTTTATTTGTAGTTTGTAAGTGTTTGCAAATAGTCTGTAAACTATCTTCTTATTGTCCCGTTTTGGACAGGATTGTGTAAATGAAGTCTTAACTTCATTCCCCATTGTGGAACCAACATGAAACCATGGGGAATGGATGTGAAGACCCTGTACTATAGTCCCAAGCAATCAGGGCCCTTGTAAATTCAAGGAGGCCAAGCAAAGGCCCATTCCTAGGCAAGACTGGACAGTGCCCGGTTAGGAATGGTTGTTGGTGCAGAGGTCTTGGAGAGAAAGGTTGATTAGTGGAGAGTGCATCCTTTGGAGGAAGTGTAGAGGAGTGTTTCAAGAATCATTGGTGTGAAGGAGGAGCCTCCACCAATCCAAAAAAGGTGGCTAAAACTCAAAGTACTCACTATGTCCCAAGTAAACCCTAGAAACCCTCACAAAACCCTTAAAAACTCCAAAATTTGCCCTAGGCACACTACGGCCACTTGGAGGCCCAAAACCTAGAAAATCCTTGAGCCCTTGCCAATTTAATGGTAGTCCATTTTGGGAGATTGGGTTGGTTGTGCATCGTTTATGAGAGGGAGCCCTAGAAGACCGGTTAGGAGGCCTAATTGGTCCTAATCCTTGTAGCCCTTTTTGAAGGCAAAAACCCAAATTTGTGAAATCGGTAAGGGGTTAGAATCTTGAATCCTCTTGGGGGCTCATAAATGGGTGGATAGACTATGAAATAGACCAGAAAAAACCTTGCTAAGACCTTGGAAGGTGTGGAACAAGATTAGCCCTTATTAGCCATAGTAAGGGATTTTGAGTCTCATGAGTAGGTGGGACCTTAGGAGCAGCATAGCAACTCATTAGTGGGTGGATTGGGCAAGTTCAGGGGATTCCTCAAGCAAAGGAAGTCCTAGAGACCCTATGGTGTGAGGAGAACACCAGGAGATCAAGGGAAAGGATCCAAGAGCATAGACTAGGCTAGTCTATCCCATCACACGACTCCATAGTATAGGTCTCTCCAGTAGCCTATCTCACCTCGGCCCATAGAACACAAGCATAACTAGCTCTTGTGTCCTCTGTTGCCTACCTCCCTACCCTCAGTACCATCTCATCCTCTGTATAGCGCTGAATGGCCTAATCTCACTCCCACTCTATGTCCCTCAGCTATCTCTTGAGCCTAGTTGTCTCCCTCTCCAGATCCTGGATCTCATCTGCCTGTCCCTGGCAGATCTCCCTCAACTCTAGTAGCTCATACTCCTCCTCTCCCCCCTGTACCTATGGCTTCTCCTGCCCTTGTACCTGTGGCTGCTCATGTGGCTGCCCCTGCCCCTATCCTCATCCCTATCCCTGTACCTGCCTAGGACCTTGTGCTGCTAGCACCTGTAATGGTAAACCACCTCGGCCTCTCACCACCCAAGCCTGTCTCTCCTCCCCACCCTCTCTCCGCAGAGCCACTCTCCTCTCTCCTATCATCCCCTGCCTCCTTCATCGGCCTCTACCCCCACCATTTCCATCATCATCCTCATCCCCCCCGCCATCTCCATCTATCTGCTCCCCTGGATCTGTCAGTCGAGGAAATGGATGCTCAGCCAAATATGCAGTATACTTTGCATCCATCTTTGCATCCTCTATCTCTGGCCACATATCCCAAGGCATGGGCACCATCTCTACTAGCTACATCACTTCCTAATCATATGATAACAATGGCCTGAAGTGTGCCTAATCCTTGACTATCCGAGCATACATCCCAGAACCCTGTGGCATTTGCTGAATCCTATCAAACTGCCTGCCCACTCTATCTACTAACTGCCTCTCCAGTACATAGGGTGTCTGCCCAGTCAGATATCTGCTCCTGAAGATGTATGGTAGCTCCACTGCATCATCCTCCCACTCCTCACACTCTCGGTAAGGCCTCCATACCACAGTGTCAATCTCATCAATGACCCTGCACCAATACTCCAACCTGCCAATCTGTGGTTGTGATGTAATCATATCATACAAGTGAACATAATTGCATCCATGACCCCTGCCTCTGAAATGTATTGGTCGTGTCACCGACAGATTCTCATATGCCCATACATATAACAATGTCACTCCGCAACCCAATCATACGGATCCATGGTATACAAACTGATGGAGCTCATAATACAAATACGCCAACACACATGGTCCCCAGGCATATCTGGTATGTTGTGTCACCAGTGTCTCCAATGTACTCCCCCATCCCACAGCCAACCCTTGTGTCGCCCTATCTGGACATAGGAACCCACTGATCACTCCTCCTAGTACCGCTGGTAGCGCCAATCCGGTCTGATGGTATCCCATGCCACATGTCCAACCCTCATCTCTAGTCCTGGATCCTGAAACACTCATCTCAGGGCATCCCTGTCTCCGTCTCGATCATAGGGTATCAACTCCCCATCGATCGATATCCTCAGAATCCTGTACACATCCTCTAAGGTGACTATCATCTCACCCATCAGCAAATGGAAAGTGCATGTCTCAGAGTGCCATCTCTCAGCAAGTGTAGTTAGCAATCCCATGTTCGCCCGAAACTCAGGCACATACAGAATAAATCGCAGACCCATAACCTCAATCGTGGCTCTGTCCTCAAATGTCAGCTCTGGTCGTAACCTCTGAGTTGATGGGAATCTCTCTCGTGACTCCAGCATAGGTAGATACTCCTACAGTCAAACAAACCACTCATGTTAGTCATAGTGGCATTCCATGTTCATCACAAAATGCTGATTTTTATCTTAAGTGCTTATGATACTCTATCCTAGTGACACTCACTGTTCATCACAAAGTGTTGCTTCTATCCTAGTGGCACTCACTGTTCATCACAAAGTATTGCTATTGACCCTAGTGGTACTCCCTATTCATCACAAAGTACTACGTATTTTGTACTCCCTGTTCATCACAAAGTGCTACTCTTTTTAGTACTCTCTATTCATCACAAAGTACTGTGTCTTGGTACTCACTGTTCATCACAAAGTACCTCGATCTATCCTATCCTAAGGCCTCTGCTTGAGTGTATCCTCTTGAGTAGTTTCCTAATTGGCAACGTATGTTCTATCATAGAATTGTCAATCCTAGCCCTATCCGCTATCTGAGTCTTCCCTAGAGGACCTACTTGAGTGTATCCTCTCAGTAGCTTATCCAATCGATAGCGTATGTTCATCACAGAACTGTCGATTCGGCTTAGAAGACACAAATGCGCCTTCATGACATAAATGCACTTACATATTGCACAAACATGCCTGCTCTGCACAAACGTGTCTGAAATACACAGATGTGCCTATGCTCTGCACAGACGTGCCCACACAGCACAAACGTGCCTGCACAATGCAGACGTGCTCGCATTTGACATAGATGCCTTTTCATTCACAGACGCACCTAGCACAAACATATACGTGCCTAGCTAACCTAGACGCGCATGGCACCAACATAGACGCGCCTCGACATTTTTTGACCTTGTTTGACATACCTAAACGCGCATTTATTTCTCTACCTAACATGCATTAATGACAACATTTATTGCGATAAAGTACAAGGAGGTTTTGCGATACTCACCGGCTCTCCTGCATTTGCTGGCCTCTGAAATCGGCAAACACGATTGAATTTGTGAACCAATGTTATCGCTGCTGACTATTGCTGCTCTATTCTCTCTCTGCACTCTGATCTCTTGGATGTGTGGATGATAATGAGGATTTATTCCCCTCGTGGTCTATTTTATAGACTGCCCTAGTCCTTCCCTAGCCCTAGTCTCCCGAGCTAGTCTTCTTTATCCCATGACTTTGTCACTCTATCCTATCCAGTCAGTCCTTTCTAGCCTTTCTTTCTTATCGAGAGATTGTCTATGATCTTTTCAGACATTTTCATCCAATCTCTCGAGGGGACATATCATTCCCATCTTAAGGCAACTTTGTATTAGTTCATATTATCTTCTTTGAAACAACGCGACAAGTTGCATTGTCTCAAAGAGGGGCAAAATGTAGACACCTAAAATTGTCTTTATTTATTTAATTAATTCATTTATCTTCTTCTAGCCCTATTTCTCATAAAAATAAATACTTTTATTTATTTAATTATCCCACTTCCTCTATTAATTAAATAAATATTTATTTATTTAATTAATTCAATAACCTTTTCTACCCATGACACATGTCATTCATCTCTTAATTCATACACTACCTACCCTTTCATTATTTCCTTATTTCCTCTACCTACCCTCTAATCATAGCTGACCATTTATCTTTTACACCTCTCAATCTTATCCCTCCATTTCATATAGTGTCTTCTATATAAGGAGATGCTTCCTTCATTTATCAACCTTATGCACCCTGATGATTACTCGACTACACTACGCCTTTGAACTTTCATATGCGATCCTACTTGCAACCACATTTCCGTTCTTTGTTGAGCTCTTGTGCACATATAAAATTTGAGAGCAAATATATCAAGCAAGATCAATGGAGATAGGAAGAATGGAGATCCAAACCCTATTGGACATGTGATGGTATAATCTTTGTGATTTCATTTGATTTGCATTGTCTTAGGTAATCTTCATATGTTATGGTGGATCTTTGTTGTTGTTAGGCTAGGGTTTTTGTGGTTGAATTCATTTAGTCTTTCAACATTGTTGTTTATCCACTTTTCACCATATACAAAATGCATTATAATTTAATAGACACACATGCAAATTATGGAAGTATAACTCACCAACAAGTAGAAAATCTCTCAGATCCCACGCTAGTATCCAAAATTCATGATAGATCACATAAATATTGACAAAAACAATATGTGTATTACATTGAGATGCCAATAAATAGATGTATTATGTTAAGTAGATCTAAGAAAATGCAACCACTAATGATAGTTCCTTTATTCCCTTTGCAACTACCATAAAAATGTAGTTGCTAGTGCTAATGGCAGCCCCTTTGTTCCCTTTGTAACTACCAAAAATCTATAACCACTACCACTAATAGTACTCCCTAAAGGACATCAAATTTATGCACAATTTTGTGCATAATAGAGAATGATGCATCCATTTACAGCTTGATAAATGTCTCTTCACATAATTACTTACATATACATATACATATAATGGTGAAATGCTACATCACATCCATTTACTTTTTGAGAGCTTTGTCAGAAAATTTAAGAATCTCATGATTTGCCAATTAAAATTGTTTTGATTAAAAATAGATAGTCTCAAAATTATGCTTCCTTTAACCTAATTAAGTTTATATGTAAATTATTTCAATACCACCAACCCAAATTTAAAAGGCAATTGCTTTGAAATCGGTTTTGTGAAATTTTTAGTTTTGTTTTCTTATTTTTTAATAAAATTATTTTTAAAGATCAAAGATACTCTTTTAAATTTATGAAATTAGGTTTTAAAAGAAACAAAAATTGAATTTGGTTTAAAGGTTTGAATCTCGATGGACAACTTATTATAACATACCATTGTGCTTCAACTAATTGAAATAAACTCTTTGACTATTTTATTTGTTTCATTTTTTACCTTGTTTCCAAAATAATATTATTTTTATTCAATTATTAAAACTTTAATTCGCATTTATTCCCTCTCTCGTCAATTCTAGTGGGAAGGCAATTTGTTTTCATCTAAGTGGAGCTTGGTTAAATGGGAATTTGTGTGCAGGCCAAAGTAGGAAGGAGGTGAGGGGTGAACAGTGCTTATGTTCCTTGGTGTAGCCTTATGGGGAAGGGGTCTATGATTTGTGAGACTCTAAAAAGAGGAGCTAAGTTTATCAAATAGTGTCTCTTCTAGATTTTAATAAGGGCTCCAAAGCTCTTTTTTGGTATGATTCTTAGGACCATCATCCCCATATCATATCAATGTTTTTGCATTCACACTCATTTTGCAACATTTTTCTTAAAGCTAGCTAGAGCGAGGTTGAAGACTACAAAGATGTTTAGAACTTTGGATGGGTGGAGGTTTTTACATGGAAAGATCCTTAGGAGTGGTTGCATGGAGGTACAAAGGAAGCTCGATAAGAACTAGCTAAGATTATAACTGGCAAGTGTGAAACTCACTCAAAGGGAGGGACTCTTTGGCTTGCAGTTTAGATCCAAAAGGCAAGTTCTTGGTTGCTTCGAGCTACTTGGAGTTGGATAGGAAAATGTTTGGGAGGGTTGGCATTCCTTAGTGGAAATAAGTGTGGAACAAATTCTCATAGCCTAAGTGTAATTTATTTTGTGGCTAGTTATGCCAAATAGATACCTAACTTGGGAAAATTTATGTAAGAGAGGCTTCCAAGGCCTTCTATTTGTGTCCTTTGTAATAATAGTGAATAAAGTGCCCCTCATATTTTCTTCTAGTGTTCTTGCTTCATGGAGATTTGGCACGTGTGGTTTGGGAGTTTGGAATCAAGATTGAAAGTCTGGGTAGGCCTCCTGCCAAGCCAAGTGTCATCATTAGGGTGAGGGTCAATGATTTCTTCCTCAAGGAGTTTTGAAGGTTAATATTGATGGCTCTTCTAGGGGGATCTTGGGGATAGTTCCAATGTTATGTTTTTTTTCATGGAAGCCTTTGCTATTCTTTTTGTTGTAGAAAGAGGGTTTACTCTTGGTTGGAAAAATAAAATTTGTAAATCAATTGAAGAGATTTTATTTGTAAATCAGATTCAAGAGATTATGAATCAGATTCAGATATGAATCAAATTCATTGTAGAAAGAGGGTTTACTCTTGATTGGAAAAATAAAATTTGTAAATCAAATTCAAGAGATTTTATGATATGAATCAGATTCATGAGGTGTGGTTGATATTTTGAATGAGAAAAAGTTGAATGGTATTAAATTTTTACCCCATTATTAAAAAAAAATAAAAATGATAAAACATTAGTCTTTTTTACTACTATTTCTTTAATCTTTGATAAGAATTTTTTTTGCTTTATCTTGAATTTTTTTAATTAAATTTTAAAAATTACAAAAACCATGATTTCAATCAATTAATAAAATGTTAGTTCATATTTATCAATTTACTAATGCCTCTTTGATCTTTGAATATTTTTTTTTCTTTGTACAAAAAAGCTCTACATTTTATATTGAATTTTTTTTACAAGTCCTATACATCATTCTCATAGAAATGGGCTTATATTAAAATATTTCAACCAATATTCTTGGAAATTTTTAAGAGATTTCATAAACAAGTGGTCCCATGGAAGCTACGGATTATGAATTTTTTAATAATAACTTTTTTTATTAAATCCCTCCAAAGATTCCAATAATTTGTTAGCAATCTAAACTATAAATTAATGACATGTGGCAACAAAATTTTCTAAAAATTGAAACAAAACTGATTAGTGTTTCCTATTTTTCTAGGCATGATGTTAATTTATCTTAGAGGATCGTGAAATTTTCAAGGGACCCCTTGTCTAAAAATGGGACTGGTTTCTTAGAGGAAGGTCTCATATGACTACTCAAATCTTCTAGTAACTTTTTATGGAGCTAATAGTCCCATGAATTTTTTATTTTTCTACTTAATATTTACTGTTGAATGAAATAAACAATCAAAAAATCAGATATAAAATTTGAAAGGAAAGAGAAAAGAAGGAGGAAAGAACTCTGTAGACATTAAATATTTTTTTGTTTCATGGGACCCTCTGGTTTACAATACAATTACTAAAACAAGTTCTATAGGATGGCTTCCTTTTAGGAAAGTTCCATATGATTCCTTAACTTATTTTGTTTAACAGCCACTGCTCAAATGTTCTAGAAACTTAAAGAAACTTTTTGTAAAGTAAGTGGTCCTGTAAAAATATTATTTTTCTGCTTAAAATTAAACAATGGGCATTTGTTGCATATTTGTCATATATTTTCCTGAAATTCAAATTGTGGGTAGAGAGGAAGGGAATCCATCATATGTTTTGCACTGGTAATTAACCTGGTGTCTTGGTCACGTTATGTGTAACTTTTTGTATCTAGTGATGTGACCTAAAAAAACATTCAGCTATTCATACAAATTCTAGAGTGACACTCCAATTCACATCCAATTCTTACCTTCACCAAAGTGAAAATGCAAAAGATAAACTCATGAAATTTCAATAAACAAACTCATCCTTTGCCACAGTTAAAATGAGGATAGAAATACAATCATTTAAATGGAAAAGCAGAGCATCTTAGTGCCAAATGCCTACTTCATAGTATCCAGCCTCTGTTGCACAAGCTCTGAACATACCCATGGTATTAAATCCTGCAACAGCTTCTCCATTGCTTGATACAGCAATCAGTCCACCTTTACCATCTTCTAACCTCTTATTGATAACATAATCAACAGAGTCCTGAAGGGATAAACCCTTGTATTCCATAAGGGCTGCCACATCTCTTGCAACTGTTGCTCTTATTATGGCTTCACCTTCACCTGTGGCTGAAACAGCACATATTTCATTGGCATATGTACCTGCACCAATGATTGGAGAGTCACCAATTCTACCTGACCTTTTGTTTATCAGGCCTCCAGTTGAAGTAGCTGATGCACAGCGTCCCTCAATATCCACTGCAACACAGCCAACAGTTTCTGGTTGATAAAGATTGATAGGTACCCCATTTATTTCTGACTCTGGAAAGTACCCACTTTTGCAAGAGGATTGGTCCCCATTTTCACATGTTACACCATTCCCAAAAGCTTTTTCCAGGACTGGTTTTCCATTTGCATAAGACCTTACTGTGGGCAACAGTTCATTTTCATCAGGTTTACCAACTCCATCCTCAGACTCTGGGATACGGTAGTCAAACTGTGACAGAGAAAGAAAGGAAGAAAAAATTGATATCAGTTTCAATGAAAGACCAAAAACTGTCAAGAAGACTATGAGGTGCATCCAGGTACAATTGCCAAATGTGAGGGAGAAACTACCCTACAAGAAATATATCTTAACTCTATTAGCAAAACTAAATCTAGAGGATCTAAGGCAGGAATAACCAAACGCTGTTGTTTTAAGTATCTAAAAAACAAATGCCAGTGCAGGGAGTAAGGTAAAAACTTCTACAAATTTTTATGTATTCCCTTCTTGATATGAATTATCATGTTCTCAAACAAAATAAGTATCAACATTTAAAAATGGCAATTTGTCTAATAAGCACAGGGGATTCTGATTCTAGTATTTGAAAGCGGATTAAATTTGTCTATGGAGAAAGAAGTGAGATTGGTTTTGCATCTAGACAGTCACAATAAAAAAGAAATTTTCCCCTTACAAAATTATTAAACATGCGTGTTGTGAATGAATCAATTTTTTTAACTTCTAATGCCAAAGCCCAATTGGATGCCTCCAAAAACCAGGGCCACACCTATATAACATAGCAGAGCTCAGAATTATCTTGGTTTCAGCTCTATGGTTTAATACAAATTAATGCTTTCATATTCAAACGAAGTTAATAAGAATGGTCACATTCCTAGATAATTAGGTGTATTGGCATGTTTAATTTAGCAATGAGTTTTATCTGAGGAAAAACCCATTGCTAAAACTAAAATCAGATATTTTATCATCACACCCTAAATAAAGACTTGAATAGTAGATTATCCGTACATGCTAGTAGATGTATCATGAGGCTATTAATTAAGAAATGAATAACAGAAGCTTGTATTTTGAATGTAAGGAATACTAACAGAACTGCAAAAAAACATATTCAATCTATGTTTCTTAGATGTGCATAGGTAGAGCAAAAATTATCAACAAAATTCAAACTTGTAACGTGCTAACAATCGATTTTTAACTTGAGGCCATGCTGAATTATTTTGATTTGAATTGCCTGCCTATGTATACTTTTCATATTCAGTGTTGTTTTTTAATGTTGGTGGATCAGTCAATATGGTTGTTTCATTGTTGCTTCCTAATAAAATTTTCCTGATAAGAGGTGTCCAGTGGAACTGGATCGAGAAAGCATTCAGCTTGAGCTGATCAAGGAGATAAATGTCAATGGCTTATTTTATAATGTGCATCAACTACAGGTATCATATTTCAAATCATGAATATATAATAAACTAGTTTGGATGTCTCTGGGGCACCTTCAAAGTGCTACATAAACTTAATTTAAATAGAAGGCTTTCTGTCTTTGGTATCAAAATGAAAACAGTGAGAATAGATTCCCACAGTTCTCATTCAGGCCACAACATGCATATGCATCTAAGACCAACTCTAGCATTGCAAAAAAAGCTACAGATTTATCATGAGAAGATATTGGTTGATAGACCAACATTTCAGTACCTGAAAGGATGCACAGACCTGTCATGAAAAACATGGATCTGCACTGCCATCTGCTATTTGCTTTCGCAAACCATGAATCATAGTGATCTATGCGATTATTTGGCAGGGAAAGAACAACTCTTGTGTGATTTTAATAACAAAATCATTTTAAACTGCATCTAATTGCAATGATGCGTATGTGCAAATATTTAGAGACAGAAGGCGATAGACCTGTATGCTGTTCATCTCCTTTGCCTGTTCCAATCGGTCTTTGTTTTCTGCAGTAATGAAGTAATTTGTATCCACAATTTCAACACCCTGATATTGACAAAGGAGCACACACGTGTTAAATAAAGATGCCAATTTCTACTCATAAAAATAAATGATGGTTAACTGAGTACTAACATTACAAGGAATGCAAGAACAGCAGTTTCGTTTTCCATATAACTAAACCAAGGACTGCTCTTTCCTACTGGTCTTGTTTAATTATTTAATTTATCCATTAAAACCAGAACTGATACATGTTCATTTAAAAACTTTTCACCAATTTGACAAGATAGGGGAAATGAACCCCATCTCTAATGGGTAATTTAAAACAACGGTTTCAACCTGCTCTCTTGCAAACTCTTCAGCTCCAGCGAAAGCAATGTAGGCATGTGGAGACTTTTCCATCACAAGCCTGGCAAGGGAAATGGGATTTTTAACAGTAGAAAGGCCAGAAGCTGCTCCACACTTGTTTCGGGAACCATCCATTATGCTTGCTTCCATTTCAACTGTGCCTTTTGTACATAATGCTGAGCCACGACCTGAATTGAAAACTGGGTTGCTCTCAAGCTCTCTTACCTGCAAATCTCAATCCAAAAGAAGTATCAGTGATACATTAAATATCATGTTCCATCATTGTAACAATTTCTCTTTGCAAAGTCTGGAAAGCACGTTAAAGAATAAAAATTCACTCTCACTTATAACATGGACAAAATACCAAACTTCGATTACTTGCAAACCAGCATACCCATGTGTGGAGGAGATAGACAAATAAAACAACTGAAGGATAAAATTAGAGGTTTAAAATAATTACAAGAACCTCGATACAACACAAATTATTAGAAAGAACAACTATTGGCCTGCCTCAGGGCTTTTCTTGCAACATAGTGTTTCACTTAGATGCTGAGATGGTTACTAGATTGTATTTATTCCTTCACAAACATAGGGAAATTGAAGTTGGACAAGAATGAGCCAAAGCATTAATTAGGAAATAGAACAAAGAAATCAAAAACAATTGTGACGTAAGTAATAAGGCTAGATACACGTTATTACACCCCAAAGAATTACTTCCGAATTGACAAATCTTTTGGTGGGTGGAATGCTTTATAAGACTTGGCTCAAAGTTATCAACTTAAGATTATTACAAAGCACACAGCACAAACACGAGAAGAGGAGGAATCAACAAGGAATGAAATTCAACACACAGATATGCCACAGATAAATGCACCACGTGCAATAAAGTAATTTGGAAAACTATTATGTTTGGCGCAAATGATCAAGAAATCTCTTTTATTAAAACATCCAATAAATGACTAAAATATGTGATCAGATTATAGGAATGAAGATCTTCATATACTAGTTCCCTTCATATAAGGACAATAATGAAAGAAAGAGTGCACATAAGGCAGTAATGTACAAGTAATGACAATTGAAAATGAGCACCAAGAAACTTTACTGTGTAACACAAAGGTGAAGTTCCAATGAAATATTGGAAATAGAACAAAATGTATTCCAAAGCTGTATAATGATACTGTAATCACTGGAAAAATAATAGTCGGAAAAAATAAGTGACATGACAAATAGATTGACTCTCCATCAAGCCAAGTCCAACATTAGAGCAGCAAAAGTGGTTCATGTGCTCCTTTTTGACACCTAAATTCTTGAATGGGTGATTTAACTCAAACTTTCATGTGGATTGCTCCATAGATTCTAAACTATTACCAGATATTCAATAGGCATCAAGTATTCTCGGTATACTCAATTTTCAAATGGCGAGCACAGGTATACCTCAAAGACTAGAACAAATGAAATTAGTGCATTTGCACCAATGACAAAGTTAAGCACAAGCATTACTCATGACTCGGTGTGGATTGAAAGCTATAGGTTAAAATGGTGCACAGATTATAAACTACATGGACAAAACAGAAATGCTTTACAAAAAGCAACTCCAAAGATTCAAAATACTTACAGCATTCTGAAGAGTTGCATCTTATTTTCAGAAGGCAAAGAACTAAAATTTCCAAAATGTCTCACGGACTAGAATAAAGCAAACATAGTGCATTTGCATTAATGACAAAGGTTAGCACAAAGCTACTCTTGATCAAGGGTTGGATTGCAAAGCATATGATGCAATACCATTCAGATTCTGATGGAAAAAAACAAGTTCTTTACAGAATGTACGACCAAAGAATCCATGTGCATAAAGCATTGTGAGGCATCATGCTCAAATTCTAGAACAAAGGCATAAATTCAAAAGCTTCAAAAGGCACCATGGACTAGAATAAAGCAACAAATTTGTGCATTTACATCAATGACAAAGTTTAAAACAGAGTAGAGATCTGACAGCAAAATAATGTACTATTAAGATCTGACTTCAGATGATTAATGGGAGAAATCTGGAACTTTTTGCATTCAAAAACAGGGAAAAACGCGTAACAGGAAGAAATTGTTCTTGCAGCTAATGCATTTAATGGTCAGTCCACCATAGAGCACCCCTGCATTGGGTTACATAATAACGTCCATTAATCTTCAAGAATGGTCACGGGAGGATTTTTAATATTGTTCCCAAGTCAAAAACCACGATAAGCATTTATCAAGAGAGGCTTTTATTAGTTATCTGCCAACTATCTCTGCTTCCTCGGCTCTCACTGGAGAAAGAAATAGAAGGCAAAAAAGTAATTAAGCACGTGGATAAAACTATGTGAAACTGCAAGAATTACAAAGCACCATATTTCCTATAGACATGGAAAAGCTGTTGTGATGGATTCATTTTCTGGAGAAATGATTAAGGTTGCCTATTAGAATCAGATATGATCAATCCACCAGGCAAATTGCTGGACAACAAGGATGATAATCCCCTGTTATTAACTTTTGAACTGTTAACTAATATTTAAAGGTTTTAATCTCAATGCTATTAGGATGACAATTCTCCAAGCCTCCTATTATAAAACCTAAGCTAACAAATAATTATAAAAATTAAATCCAACCGTAGCTCATGACCTCCTAGAGCATAGATATAAAGGATTTTCATGGCTAGGCTTATATACATGCAATCTTTTAGTCTCCTGATAAGCCATATAGTTTTCAGACCATGTGATTATTAAACAAGATCTTAGTATACTTAAAATACAAGTCTTATTTACATTATAAAACAAATAAACAACACCAGCAAACCAATATGGATCAAAACACCTAATAAGTGTACATATATGTTGTAGAACCCATATTTTTCCAGTCTCGGAGTAGATTTCAAATAACTAAGATCAGGAAGCACTCGTGAATCAAGCAAAGCTAAAACAGTGGTAGAACCTCAATCAAGAAAACCATCAGAACAGTAAAATTTTGCTACCATAACAACCTTTTTACTCCGGCAGGGCCATGTATTGTAGTTGAAATTTGTCTGCCTAAACACTCGTGGAACTATGGCACATTTGCATTCGTTCCCATTTTATCTCACCACCCTAATACATCAAGAGCTCCATCATGGCAACAACAAGAATACCTACAAACAATTCAACCTATGAAATCAAAGGTATGCAGTCATACCATACAAATATCTGGCTCAGGTATTCATAACTGAACTCATAACTTACCTTTACAAAACAGAGCTTCTCACCACCTTACAAAACAAACAAGCATCGACCCTATTATAAACCAAGAAACCCACCATTCTTTGAAAAATCAAATGCCGTTCCAACCATCAGGTGAACGCTTCAAACAACACCCATATATGAACTTTGTCTCTATAACTAAGGACTTATGGTTGCGTAGAACAAAGGTCTGAAACATATCTGCCATGTTCAAGGAATTCAAAAGACTAAACCTGAAATCACAAATACCCACATAACCAAGAACATGTTTTTCACAAAAGAGATTTTCCTACAACCTTAAATAAGAAAAGATCAAGACAGCCATAAACCAAATCATCCACCACCCTCTAGCAAACCTTAAAAATCATTTCAGTCATAACATGAAAGCTTCAAGCAACACCAACATAAGATCAGACACTGAAAAGATTATGAAGCATTAGAGTTCAATCAATGGATCAACTCAGGAGGGCTCAAATCATACACACCCATATGAACACAAACTATACTTTTACAATGACAAAACTTCCCACCACCTTATGAAAAACTACAAATCCACTTCAAGCATCATCTGAATGCCTCAAACGACGCCCACATAAAACCAGCCTTTACAGAAACTGCACCATTCGAGTCTAAAAGGATCATCATATGAATTCAATTCATTTCTTAAACTGAGTAGGGCTTAGGATTGCTTACAACAAGTTCAACAACATCAATGGCAGGAACAGAAGCCTTGAGAGCATTCACACCCAATTGAAGGCAATATAAGAGCACATCTCTAGCCTCCTGCTGACGATCCATGGGCAAACGAGGATCAATCCCTGCACCTCCATGCACAGCTATTGCCCATCCCATATTCACAGAGAAACAGAAAAATAACAGGGAACCTTTCTCTCTGTGCTCTCCCTGCAGAGACAACAACAGGAGGACCCAAAACAAGTAGACAGAGAATAGCCAACCTATTGGGCAATAGGAGTCACAACCGATACTCTATTTATAGTCATTTTTTCATAGAACGATTTCCCTAATGTGGGTTTTCCCTAATCTTCGCTGAGTCGGATTCCAAACTCTTGAATTCACTTAATTGCATTTTAGTCGGAAATCTGAGTGGGATCTAGGGTGTGATTCACCATGAATCTAAAATATTATGATATCATAAACTTATTAAAGCATTAGGACCCCTTGTTGCTATAATGCATTTGTAGTTTTCTTGCCCATAACTGTGAGATTGGGTTTCCTTTTGTACCTTAGTTCCTAAAGGAGATAAGCATGCCGGCTGGTGAGGGATTGGAAAACAAACAAACATTTTAAAATTCGTGTTCTCTTTTGTTATGAATTCCAAGATGGACTCTTGCGAGCCTAAAAAGAACACATGCATGAAAGTTCATTTTCATGGCAATCAGAAATGCTCTTAGTGAATTAGGGGGCCTACATAACTTTTTTATTAAAGGGACAAGGTGGGCATGAGTTTTTATCATTTTGCAATCAATCAAGAAAATCATGACAGTGTCTCAGCTTTTGTCTGGTCTGCCAACAAAATGTCTTCTAGTGAGTAGGGAGTTTCAACATATGAGTTTTTTTAAGTGCATGGCTGCGGATCCTGTGTCAGTTATAACTACGATTTTCTTTGTGTTTTTAGTGAAAAAAGGTTCTTCAAGAAAAGTAGGGGATTCTCTTTTGTATACATATTGTTGTATGGAAGACAAATATGGTTATTTTTATATTTATTTGTGGTAAGGATAATGTGAGTTTTGATTAAAGTGTTATTTTTCATTTAAAAAATTAAAATTTTCATTATGTTTACTTTTCTTTTTTAACTGGTATTTGTTATTAGGATTTGTCAATTATTATTTTGTGAGCCCTAGCATTCCTTTTTTCACTATTACTAATGTTGTTTGTTGTTGCTCTTCACTGTTTGTTGTTGAGGATGGTCAAGATTAGAATTCTGTGAGGTGTGGCATTCCTTTTTTGACTGCCACTACTTTAGCATTCTAACAGATTTGTTGTTTGCTGTAGTTATTTTCAACATTTTTTTGTTGTTAATCTTTTGTATTTTGATTTGTATCATGTAATTTTGATTTTCTTCATCCACTAAAAAAAAGTTTTCATTATTTTATTTTTTATTTTTTTATCTTTTAAAGGTGGTGTTGTTTTTTAAGAATATATATAAAAGGTTTTATTCATATGTTTTAATAGTAAAGTATTTGAAATTTTTTATTTTTTTAATTAAAAAATCTTGGTAGAATTTATTTTTTTAACTATTTTTTTTTATTTGTTGTAAGAATAGAATTTATAGATCTCACACAATTAATATATATAATGGTGAAATTTGTTCATTGATATCATTTTATATCTAATTTTAGGCATATTTTGATGAAATGGCATATTGATAAGTGACACATTGGTATGTATTAGTCATTTCACATTATTATTAGCCTATATTCACACTCACATCCACATATTCATCTATTGCCTCAAAAACTAATGTTTTTAATAGAATTCGTGATGGACAAAATTAACCTAAGACCGTATGTCTATGAATTAGTTGCAAAACTTAAAAAAATGCTACTATATTGCAAATGAGCATGAATGAGTTGAGCCACAATACAATGAATGAAGCACAAATATATATAGACCTCTTAGATGAGTGGGTCAAGATTGCATGCATCCAAGAGATCATAAGTTACCTCTCAATCTGGAGATGAGTTATCGGTCAAGTGAGATCAAAGTGGCTTTTGATTAGACAGAGGCATCTAACTTCCATCATACAAGAACCAATAAGGGAGTGATAGTACTCAATGACTTCAATTAGAGGGCAACATGTTTGTATTCACTATCTAGTTGAAGGAAATAAAATATTCTATAATCCTAAGTAGACTTAATAAATAGATGCAATATTACACTAAAGGAATACACTATCCTAAGTGAAGTATAACATTACACCAAAACCTCCCTTAAGTGTAGCTTAAGTGGAACAAAAATAGGTTACAAAAATGAGGTCATACTAGATACTCATGTACAAAGACAAACCGTCAAAAAAATAGAGAATCGGGCAACCTTCCCAATGTGTAGCTTATGATACTAAAAATAAATAGATATTGAAAGATGGCGATGATCCACTTTCATTAAATAACATTTATACCCTTTCAAAGATATATTCACATACATGCTTGTAGAAGAATATCTCATTCCACAAAGGAATGTGAATGAAAAAACATGAT
Source organism: Cryptomeria japonica (assembly GCF_030272615.1). NCBI lineage: Eukaryota > Viridiplantae > Streptophyta > Pinopsida > Cupressales > Cupressaceae > Cryptomeria > Cryptomeria japonica. The sequence goes on from NC_081409.1 coordinate 235,618,689, forward strand.
TGTAAAGTCTAGAAATTATTTAGTTGTCCCTATGTCAATAAGTCCTATCAATATTTATTCAAGAGTCTTAGACCTACAATTTTGGTAGAAATTAACATCTCAAAGGCATGTAAATGCTGAGATAAAAAAAGGTGTCAAAGAATATGATGATGCAACTACTAGAGAATTGTTATCAAACTGAAGAAAATAGGTGCTAAATAATATTTTCTAAATCCAAAAGGTAGAATTCAATAAACATGAGATATCTATCAAATAAGCATCTCAAGCGTGATGTATCTATCAAACATGAATAATATTGATGAAAAGATTCATCAAGTTTCATTACAGAAGCAACTCTAATCTTTATAGAAGTAACATAAGGTGGTGGAATATTAGTACATGTATTGATAACTTGATTTGTGTACATGAATATATTGCTCATTCTATAACCTACTTATATTAAATGTATAAGTATGAAAATATATAGATGGGGCATCAAGAGGAGAATTAATAATTATTTACCTATAATCCACATGTGTAAAGTTCTCCAAGGAAACATCACAGATAGATGGAGGTTAAAGATCTCCAAATAACTTCTTGAGTATGGCCCAAGTAGTGCAAGGGCACTTATTGTGCTCTATGTGATATGTGATGTAAAATGCCCAAGGTAGAAATGTAAATAAATATTAGTTTATGTACCATATCATAATTTTATGATTATGCATCTTTTCGATCAAGATCATTTGGCTCCAAAGTAGGTCTAATGAGTTAAGGTTACAAATCCTTCTTAAGATAATGATTCTTGATATCTCGTCTCCAAAATGAATAGTTTTCTTAATTCAATATGATAATAGAAGAGAGAAGAAGATACCTACAAACATTATTGAACCCCCCCCCCCCCCCCAACTCCCTGAAAAAAAGAAATCTAGAATTTTATGTTGATTCATTGATAACATAATCCCCTTTAAAAAAATTCACAACCCCTAAAAGACAAATAAAAGCGTGTAAGTTTATTATGAGAGTTTACAAGATTTTTTAAAGTTTCATAAAACTTTAAAATTGCCAAAATGAGACAAATGATGAAACTATAATGCTAGTATAAAATCAAAACAAGCAAAGTGAACCACTATGTAGTACACACAAAAAAAAAACCTCTTTAAAAAATGACACCAAAAATGAGTATATGTGTGAAAATTATGGATTTATGATATATATATATATATATATATATATATATATATATATATATATATATATATATATATATATATATATATATATATATATATATATATAGTAGAAACTACCTTCTCCACTACATAGATGGTACAAAAATAGTTAGGGTTAAAAAATTGAGCCAACTTGGATACTAAATCAACAAGTCATGGTTGTACAAGCTTGGATTATGAAAAAAAAAAGTTTGGTTAAGGGGCACACTTCCCCCCAAGGGCATGCTAATGTCAACATGGTGACTATGTAATATTGTGGCTCCACAATCACATAGTTAGAAAGGTGGTCATCTATACTATTGTCATGTCCAAATATGCTCCTTGGTATGTAAATGAGGGATATTTAATGCATAAGCGGTGGTCATGTGGTGGGTCCTAAGTCATGCATTGATGACTAGGTGATTTTTACTAACTTGGGTGGGTGCTTCTCAATGACAATGGTATACAAAGTTGTAAAGATATCACCATATATATTGTCAACAATGAGAATCACACCATATATTCCTTTATTTTGTCAACCTCGTAACCATGATGGTACAAGGAAATAGATCAACAAAGGTGGTACTTGCAAAGGAGAGCACAAGCAAATTAACAAATTGTTTAAATACATTTTTTATTTTACCTCAAAACTAATGATGTATACCCACTAGAGAAGTTATTTCAAACACCAAGATCACCTACTTTAATTTTGATGAATGGATACTTGATTCTATGGTTGGGAAATTTTAGATGCAATGGTGGAATCCATTTTGTGTTTGTTATAAAATATCGTTGCTTGAAAAAGACAACCATGAAGCCTATAAAGAGGAACTATGATTGTTCAACCCCCTAGTGTTAAATCCAAATGAATCAAAAGGTTAGGCTAACTTTTTTGAGCCTTGTGAACACCATTGTTTGATCAAAATAACTCTCCCATTTACCATGAGTTAGATTTGTACCCATGGATTGTCATATGCCCAATGCACTAAAAAGACTAAAATGTGGAGTAACTTTAGGATATCATGGTCATGATAGTCAAAAGTAACCTAGGACCTAATGTCTACTAATTAACCACAAAACAAAAAATAAGAAAAATATTATTCTATTAAACCGATCATGAATGATGTGAGCCACAATACAATGATTGAACCAAAAATATATAGGCCTCTTAAATGATTGTGTTAGGATTATGATTGTCTAGGTGGTCACAAGTTAACTCCCAATAAGAAGATGAGTTAACTTAATCAAGTGAGACAAATATGGTCCTTAATTAGAAAAATGTGGCACCTAACTTCCATCAATTGATAATTAATGAGAGAGTGGTAGTACTTGATGATCTCAAATCAAGGGTAACATGTATCATTATTAGGTACCAAGGTGAAGGGAAATAAGATATCCAATCATCCTAAGTATACTTAATAAATAGTTTCAACATTACATATGGGATATGAAATATCCTAGGTAAATTTTACTATTGAACATCAACACTTTTCTATCCTTGATCAATCCCAAGTGCCCCTAAATTGACCCCAAAATTATATTTCTAACTTCAAATTTTAAAATTCCTATCCTTCTCACTAGATCTTATGAGCCAAATTAACACACATTTTTTGTAATTTATTGTTGCCTTAATATTTAAAGGTATTCATTTTTGGAATTAATTCAAATGGTCAAGCAATAACATTCACGTTATTAACATTTGGATTTGGAGCTTAAAAAGAATATAATTACATAAAAAACATATGAGCCATCTAGATAATTATGCATTTAATAGTTTATTATTCACTCAAAATTATAAATTTATTAAAAATAGGAGTTGAAATAGGAGAACTTAACCCTAACCTATTAAGAAAAGGGTGTTGTACACCTTACACAAGAAAGAGATGTTTTTTCTTTCTTTCTTTTTTTAAGAAAAAGATGTTTTAATTATGTAAAATAAATATATTTATTAGGAGAACTTAACCCTAGCAATTTGTTAGGAAAAAGGGTGGTGTACACCTTGCATGAGAAATAATTTTTTAATTATGTAAAATAAATATTTATTTGTGGTGCATCTTTGTAGGTGTATTTAGCTAAATTACATATTTATTTGGGTTCACTTGTAAAGTTGTATTGTAAGATTGGTTTGATATTTTATGGGTGGGTTGCACATTAGAATAATAATTAATATCATAAAAACTTAGTGCCAAAATATTTGGTGCCAATTGTTTTGTGCTCTAATGGTCTAGCCAATACCAATAGGTGGTTTTGTGTGAGTTTAATTCTATAAATTCAAGCATGTATGTAGTGGTTTGGTTGGTTGTCATTTGTATTGAGCTCTCTTGTAGAGTGCATATGTGAAGCATGACATGGGATGTGTGATTTCATGGTTACAAATTATGGTTAGAAACATGAAGAATGCATTGGAGGGGTTTGGAGATTTAGAAGTATTCATGGAGACCTTGTATGTATATTGTCATGTTTCATTGTTGAATGATACATTAAGTGTAGATGTATTTAGAGGTTTTTTTTTCCCCATGAAGGTTTTCCCAGAGTATATCTAGTGTGTAATCTTTTGGTATGTCTTGGATTTGTATTATGATTATTTTGTAAGCTTATATGCATGTTTTTCTCTCATAAGTTATGTAAAAAATGATTTGATCAACCTATTAATTTTCTAACACAACCCAAATTTATTCTCTAAGGTGTTTGTCAATATTGCCTTGCTAGATTCAAATAGAGAAAAAGTGAAGACAAAAATATATCTTTATTGCAACTTTTTGCTAAATCATTCTTGTGCTCATCATAGTCTATACTTGCGGAAATCAAGTTCAATCATAAGGGACTCAAATTTGATCCATTTTGATTTCAAAGACTATGTAGAACTTGAGACATTTGTCAAAATATGAGCATTATTTTTTTTATACCTAGGCAACTAGATTTTGTGCAACATCAACATTAATTCTTCATCATGGTTCCTAAAGCTAAAGTGTTTCATTTATTTGAACTTAATTTTTAAAATATCCATTTAATGTTATTGACTTGGCTCTTATTCATCTAGATTAATCATACTTGATTATTATATAATTTGATTTAATTAACATATATTACATTGTAAAGTAATTTTTACTTTTTTGGTGTACATGACTTATTCTATACCCTTCATTCAGGTTTCAGCATGGGGTTTTATCCTTTTATGCAACTAGATGTTTTTAGTTCTAATCTTTGTATTATATCATTTTACATCAAATTTGATCATTGATTCATTTTACTTGTTCTTCCTTGTCTTTATTAAAAAGGATAAATGAATGAATTAAATACATAAATAATCTATTTAATTAATGGAAGGCTTAGAATAAAATAATTAAATAAATAAAATATTTATTTAATTAAGCTAGGACAATTTTAGGTGTCTACAGTATGCATAAGCATGATGATTATATACATAGAAATCATATTATTACCATCTTAATGGTCTATTTCTAAACATTTATGTATTTTCCTCCATGTGCATCTCTTGATTAACCTTTTTCTTGAAGAGACCAATGATGTGGATGTGCACATGTTTTACCTGCTCTTACATATGATGATGATTCACCTTCTCACATGGCTAGTGATATACTTGTTGATTTGGTATTTACCTATTTATAATTATTATCCTAGTGATTAGCTTTAAGATTATCGTATTTCTTATGTCACTTAAAAGTAGAAAGATAAAGTAGTGGTATGCTTGAAAAAGGTTTTAATTTTTTTTAGTAATTTTCTATTTTGAACAACACACTCTTGTAGAGAGAAACTACCTCTCCTAAGTTCTAGGTTTCTCACTACTCATAATGTTTTCCTTGTATAAATATGTGTTGCATCTTTACATTTCAATATTCATTTCTTATTATTAAATATTTTGATTCTTCCTTTTATATTTGTATTGGAATTTATTGTTTGTGATCTATCGCTTTTACATGGGTTTTCTCTTTTGGAGAGGGGTTTTTTTCTTTACTCCTATTGCGAGAGATATTTGTTTGCAATGGGTACTTGATAGGCCTTGTTGTCAAGAACCATCTTTCTTTTCAGCTTGTTTGTGTAGCCTCCTAAAGTTGCACATAAGGGAGGGTGTTGAATTGAAATTAATATTCACCCACTGTCGTTAGTTAATTAGGGAGTTTTAATTATGATTTTATTATTATTATTAGTTTGTCAATCTTGTAACATTTATATCATAAGTTATTTTTTCTCTATCTATTCGTGGCAAATGTGGATGTATATCTTGTATTTTAATATGTAAAAAATGAATGAATGAATGCACCAATATTCATTTTTGCATCTTTTCCTCTAGTTTTCAACTATTTTGTGTTATTCTCTCTTGTAATAGAATACTACAAGTGATCCTAACTGCTATGTAGCTATCTATCAACTCTAACAATATGTTTTCACTAATTCTCCAAACATTGAGATTTTAGGTAGTCACTTATGCTACATGAAGATTATTCACCATACATATACTAACATTAGATCACACAACAATATGAATCATTCCATATCTCATCATTGCAATTGAGCATATTATATTTTTTCACAATTAAGTGGAGTCAAATCACATGATTGTACCAATGATATTATATCACTTCACCGTAATCAAGGAGAGTATTTTTGTGCCACTTTCCATATAGGTTGAATCTCCAACCCTGCTCTCTTTCTCTACTTTTCATATTTCATAGGAAACTCATTTTTATTTGTGCTTATTTCACCATTGTGTCAAAATTTACTAGGTGCATATGTTTTCTCTATCTTGTAGGTTCATATAGAGTGTTCATTTTAAAGTAAGGAACACAAAAACCATCCAAGAATGGTCAATCACTTTGTATAGAACAAACAACCTTTGTATGAGTGTTTAAATAATCACTTTTCATGCATGCTTGAGAACTACGATATACTTTAAAATTTATGCTCACTCTAGATTCACATGTATTTAAAAGTGGGACACAATTAAAAGTGAAATATACACACTCATGTCAATTCTCGCTTAGTTTGGGACCCATTTTGATGGAATGACTAAGTAATACAATTACACAGTGGCAAATGATACATTCTTGTGCTAAGTTCATCTCATGACTCAATGTTTATCCCTATCTATTTCACATTCATTTATAATTATTTCCATGCATTTGATGTTATCCCATGATCTCTTTATACACATTTTCATATATTTATCATTTACACATCAATTATTAGCTTGCATTCACATTCATATTAATACATTTATTCATTGTAAAAAAAAATGAATTTTACACAATATCAACATTAATTCTTTATCATGATTTTAAAAACTAAATATCTCATTCTATTATATTTACTTTTCAAAATATTCATTTATAATTATTAAATTAACTCTCATTGATCTAAATTAATTATAGATTCATTATTATTTAACTAGCATATATATTTGTGTAAACAATTTATTTCTTTAAAATATGGTTGAAGTTCTTGAGATATATTTCTAAGATTAAAATATTTTAATGTTTCCAAGTTCATCTTCTTGATTGTAGGGAAGACACATTTTATACTCCAATAATTCTCTAAACTACGAGCCTATCTGATATAGTATGTACTTTATATTATATTGAGTCAAGAAATTTGTTTTTGAAACGTCTTACCTATTCATTGTCCAAACTAAATTTTAATAAACTTCCAATACTTTGTTCATATTCTATAATACAAAAATAAAATACCATATTTAAGGATATGGATTACACACAATTTAATGTATCCTTTAAAGGGTTGTTTAAGATATGTTTATGATGAAATGCTCTCTCATTTCCAAGTCAGTTGTTTGAGATAAATTTTATATCTATTATTTCCCAAAAAAAACTAGTAAGTTTTGCTCCATCTTTTGTAAGGGTGAGGATTAGAGTCACTAGGTTAAGTTTTTTAATACAGTATTTGAAATCTTATATTGTATTAATTTGATCATTTATATAAATTAATTATAATATAAAAAAGAGATGATTTAATTTCAATTAATATTTTTTAAATAATTGATTAAAAAAAATATTTACAACATTTTAAAATATAGCGTATAAGCAACTTAATTAACTATTATATTTAATCTTATTATTTGCTATTTATAAATAATAAAATTTAAAATAAAATAATAACAATATTTATAATAAAATAAATATAATTTATTTTTCAAAGGGTTGTAGTTTTGGTTTAGAACAATTGATATTCAACAAGGTTTGAATTTTTGGAATTACATTTGGATCATATTTGACATTTTGGGTGACTTTAATGGATGAGATCTCTTCACACGTGATTAGATTACTTGGTCGAAAGACGACTTTTGATTTGGATATATGTTTATAATGTTATAAACCACTATTCAGAAACATAAATACCAACATCTACATAATCTAATCATTTCCATATATTAAAATAAATATATATTCTATTGAATAAATAATAATCTAAAAACAATTTCAATATTTTAATTGAAGTCAGTTTAATTCATGATTGAATCTCCATGTGTTTCATCAAATCTAGGATTGGAATGTGATTAAGCTAAGTAGATGTATGTGAGTGGATGTCCTTATCCCATTTGATACTTACACCAACCTACAAATTAGCATATGCCAACAAATTTTAATTATTTTTATAATTTTCTAGGACGAGATGACCATGACTACATGGTAATGAATAATTATAATATAATTCTTTCCCCATAAGTAATGTTTTCAATTAGTTTATGGGATGGAAACATTTGTGCTTTCCAAGTTGGTCAAAAAATTTTTGGAGAAAATTGATTCAGTCATTTTAACATGTGAAGGTTAGTAGTTACGTGTTGAAACAAAATAGGTAGAAGTGTCATGATGTGCGTGGCATTAATATCAGACAAACATTTAAAAAAAAAAAAATCTAGTTTATATTATAGAAGATTAAAATCAATATGGGGCCCACTAAGGGATGGTGAGTTTCTAGTGATGAAGATAGAGATTCTTGATACTAGGTATGCGGGAGAATATGGTTGTAATATGATTTTGTAGTAACTATTATATTATATTGATAATGACAACGAATGGAGTGAGTCTTTGAGAAATGACAGGTTATGCCTGACAATTGAAAGCAACCCCAAAAAAGATTTTGTGGAGAAGGCAAGGGGAGTTGGTTGTAAGACTTTGGATTAGAGGAAGGAGAGCATGCTAATTATGGGGTTACTAGAGTACATTTGTTCATAGTGTATTTTATTGTCTAATTTATATTTATACATTATGGGTCGGTGTGTTGTGGTGGTCTCGTAGTCATTTCAAAAGGAAAGTACATAGAGGGTATTGACTATGGGGCTACCAGAATACACTTGTTCATAGTGTATTTTATAGTCTAACTTATATTTATACATTGTGGGTTGGTGTGTTTTGGTGGTCTCATAGCCATTTCCGAAGGAGAGTATATGGAGGGCGCTAACTATGGAGCTATCGTAATAAACCCGTTTAAAGTGTATTTTATAGTCTAACTTATATCTATACATTATGAACAGGTGCATTCTGGTGGCCCTATAGTCATATATAAAAGAGAGTGCAAAGTAGTTAAGGCTAATAAGTGAGGTAATATTTAGAGAATGAAATTCACAACTTGAAGTCGAGGATTAAGGTGTACTCATATCGTCTTCATGCTTTTAAGCGGTGACAAGAGTACTTGCAAAGAGAAATCAAGGAGCTAGCCAAAGGACCAAAAATGACCTTGTCCACTTATTTCATTCCTTCCTCCTGGATTCTTATGACAATGAGAGTTTGAAGGATGTGGCTAAGATTCCTCCTATGAAAGATAATTGTAGAAATGTAAGATGGTTAGTGGGTGTTCAATGACTCCAAGATTATTTGCCTCCCCCCCACTAGTTATAGATAATATATGTCTATTTAGTTCTTGCCTACAAGAACTATAGCTAAGGTTGAGAAATTAAATAGTTATTAATTTTAACTGTACCAACCAATCATAGGGCATAATTTTTTAGCTACTGTTTTTAATGCTATGTTCCAGTAGAGGAAAGTGTGAATTTTTTACATCTATTATATATAAAAAAATATTTATTTGTAATTTGATTGGACAAAAATCAGTGAGAACAGATTGTCAGACAAAAATTACACATTTCCATGCAAGAGAACACACGTCTCATGAGAACTGTTGCAGTGCGTTATAGGCTATTTAGAATCGCAAGGCGATTTTCAATGTTGAGATGAAAGTAAAATGATTTTATCTGAACAAAAATTGTTATGGCTTGCGTGATGTATGAAGTGGGCTCCACAATTTGCTGCACTCGACATATATTTTCAACTCTCTTTTTTTTTTGCATAAATTGACTCAAACACCTAGATGATGATTATTTCTCTTTAAAAATCATATGAAAAAATTGTAGTAATTATTTTTCTCATTTTTGGAGCACGAGAGACAAGGGATGAAGCTATGGATTCATTTTATTCTTATATAGAAATAAAGTCTTCTTCCATAATGCAATTAGTAAGACAAGTTTGATAAATTAAAATATTATTTTTAAAAGTTAAATGTAAATATTGAATAGTATTACGTTTTGGAATCATTTAATAAATGTATTGTTGTATTCACACAATTTTATTATAAATAAAAATAATTTATTTTTAATATTAAATTGATTAATTAAAATATATAAAAATTTTAATGATATTTTTAATTAATAAGTAAAATATTTAGATTTTATTTAATGATATATAAATTATTTATAATTTTAAAAAATGAATTTATTATCAGAAATTTTTTAAATATTCTTTATACAATAATAATAAAGTAATTATAAAAAATAATTTTATTTTTTTTCAACTTTAAGTTTGAAAAATAAATCTTTAATATTCAATTATTCATAATTAAGATTTTTAAGTAATAATAAAATAATTATAAAAAATAAACTTAACTTTCTTTCAATTTTAAGTTTAAAAAATAGATCTTTAATAGTAAATTACTCTCGATTAAGATCTTATAATGAAAATTCATATAAAAAAACTAGATTATATTGTAGACATATAAAAATGACCATATTCCCAAATGAATATTTTATGTTCATTTCTCTGTTTAGTTAAATCCAATTTAATTAAATTATCCGCATTCCTCTATTTAATTAAGTAAATTACTCAATTAAATTCACTATACCATTTAATAGGATAATTCATTTTATTCAATTAAAGCCCCTATCCACTTTTTAATTTAATTCAAATTTAATTAAAATAGTTATCCTAAATTAAATAAATCTAATTTATTTAATTGCAACCAAATTGAATTAAATTCAATTAAAACCTTTTTTCCCTCACCCACTTGCAAAATCCTACACCTCCCACTTGCATCCTAAATCCTATTCCTAATTCTTCTAGAATCCATCTAATCCTAATTAATTAACCCAAACCCATCCATTTTCCCTTTCCCCTAAATTTGAGGAGGTCACTTCTCAAATTTGGAGTAAAGTCTTCAAAATACATTAAAGCCTTTATCCATTCAACAAGCTAACTTGTTGAATACCCCCAAATTTGGAAGGACTCTTACAAAGTTATCCACAAAGTCTTCATAACCATTAATGGTTAACTCAAACCCTCTTACATGGTTAAAGAATTTCCATAAACTCAACCTCCATCTAACCCAAGGGTCTCATCAAGCATTTATTGCTTTGACCATGGTTATCCTTAAACCTTTGCACAAGAGTTTATCCTTTGGGTAAAAGCTTTATCCAATGGATAACCTTAACCTAACCTTAACCCTTAACCCCTAGGGTAACCATGAGGTCTTCTCAAGCATTTAATGCTTCTTACACCTCCTCTCAACCAACCTTATGTTGACAATTGTCACCATTTCATTGGTGCCAATTGCAAACATGGATTCCCAACTTTCAAACTTGGCCCTTGATTAAACCTTTCAATCCTGGCCATCCATTGCCCTATTTTTGCTATAAATAGAGCTCTCATTCCTCCATTTTAAAGGATCCAAGACTTTAGCATCTCACTTATACTCAAATCCATTCAAGCTTTCATATTTTATATGCTCATCATTTAGCTTCTCTTTTAAATCAAGAATTAATCCAAATATGCTAATTTAGAGTATGTTCTTTATCATATAGCTTAAATCATGAACTAATATAGTATGCTAGGATAGTTTTGTTTACTAAACTTGTCATCTTATAGTTAGTTTATTGCATTTGTAGCATCATGCATAGCTTAGGATGCATCTCATATTAAATCAACAAAAAGCATCCCTCGTTCTTGCATTTGCCATCCCTAAACCATTTTGCTCAGTGATCTGAGAGCAAAAACATTGGTTTGAGGGACCGTGCAAGATAGAGAACCATGGAACCAACCTTGGGAAGCTGAGTTATACTTCATGACTCTGTAGCTTGCACCAAGAAGTCCTGTGGGTGTGTGAGCAAGGCTCCATAGACTCCATTTTTCCACATATTGAGTTCTATCGACCAGCTTTTCCCGCATACATTTCTGGCACCCACCGTGGGGCATTACCCCATATATCAAATCAGTTTTGAAATATAACCACTTTTAAAGGTCCATGGAAAACAAGAATTAGCGCATGGGAATCATTTCCTAGTGCATGTGGTTAACAACCTAGCGCATCCAGTTAATTGTTCAGCGCGTTGGATCCATCATCTAGCGCGTCAAGTTCATTTATTAGTGCATAAGAATATAAAATTTTTCCTGTAGGTCTCGGCGCGGGAGAAAAACAGAGCAGCACTTTCGGAACACAGAGTAGCGCATCCAAAGAATAGCGTAGCGCGTCGCCACTTTATTTTAGCGCATCATGGATGTTTTGTAGCATGTACAGTTTATTTTGTAGCACATCGAAAACAGACAGAAATCAAAGTTTTAAAATCTTGTAACCGGGAATAAAAAATAGACTTGTTGAAGTCCACCAACCATCTAACATTTTCAACTTGTTTTCTTGCAGGATTCTAACAAATCTGTTGCAGATGGGAGCTTAAATTTTAAAAATATTAAGATAGTTAGGATTTTCACTAACTTAGTTAAGTTAGTTTAAATTTTTAAACTTCTATTCTTAAAAATTGAACTCACTTGTCTCCTTAGGGCTATAAAAAGAACCACTAAACAGAACATTTCTTGCTTTCATAGGAGCAAACCTATTTATGGGCTTTAAAAAGAATCAGACAAACATTTCTTTTTTGCAAAAATAGCTATAAAAAGAACCTCACCATCCTTTGGTGTATAAAAGGATTCATTTTCAAATTTTTTTTGCAAAGGAAAGAACCTCACCTAAAAGTTTTGTCGCAATCAAAGAGGGAAGTTATTCTCCTTTTGTTTACCAATTTTTCTTTTGTTGACCAAATCAAACCTTTTGCTTTGTTGACTCGATTATTTCCTTAGATTAAATAATCACTGATTTGGGGAAGTAAAATTAACACCATGCTTTTTTGGAGCAACATCTCCCAATAGAGGTTAGCAAATCATTTATCTTGAAAGGCTAAAAAGAAAAAATGTTTGCCTTGTCTCAAAAGTGGAAAGAATATGCTCTCCCCTTAACTGGGTGATCAAAAATCCAGACCACTCTTAAAAGCTTTCTTTACTTCAAGCAGTAAATCATTTAGCAGGCCTGCCTTCCCGAGGAGTTGGAATCAACTCTTAAAGCCATTTATGGCCGGTGTGAAGGGAACGACCTAAGTGGGAAACGACTTTGACACCAAGTGTTCCAACCCACTATAATCAAAAGTGGAAAGTGACGAAAGTCTTTTTCAACGGTCGCGCGCAGCGATTAGCCTTCCCCCAATATCCTCAAGATATGTAAAGCCCTTGTTCTAATGGTTGGGAAGCCTCCTGAGGGAGTTTATCACTGACATCCGAACAGGAAGCCTGATTACGAGCCATAGAAATAGAAACTTTGAACCAAGTCAGTAACTAGACATTTATAACATCATAGTGCAAGGGTGGGGAAGAATCCGCCCCAAAGATTACTCACCATATATCTCCCAAGATAACTACTCAATTGTGAAGCAATTCACTTTGGGTTAACTTCTAGCAAAAGGCAAAACAACGGACGCCCTCTAGGGGGTGACACGGTTGTTTGAGCTGACAGAGTATCGAGACTAGTGGGCTATGATGTTATTTATGACCTTTGAATAAAGAGTCTTTCTGAAGTGTATTTTTCGTATCCAAACCTGTTAAAACATTGAGGATTTGAACACATCCTCACAGAACATACACTTTTTGTCAGATTAGGCAAAAATGGTTGTCTTCTTTGTGCTGTGCTTGCATTTAATACTTCAGAAAATCATCCATCAAGGCTGAAAAACTCACAATCAAATCCGAAAATTACAAAGAAACCCATCAAAGGAAAAAATAGGGTAAATTAGCGCGTGGGAACAACTCCTTAGCACGTAGGGTATTTCTGTTAGCGCATCCAAGCATCAAGTTAGCGCTTCTGATCAAAACAATAGCGTTTTATCCAAGTTCCAAAACAATGTTAAAAAATTAGCGCATTGAGAAAACAGTCTAGCACGTTGAAGCATCAGCTTAGCGCGTGAAAGCCAAACTTTAGCGCATAGGGTGTAAAAGTTAACACGTCACAGACCCATACTAGCGCATAGCCTTTCAAAACAAACAGAAAACAAAATTTTAAACAGTCAAAACATTAGCACGTGGCTGGGGGCAGCCTAGCGCATGTGGTCGTTCTTTTAGCGCGTGAAGTAAATTTAGTAGCACATCTTGTGTCTGTTTTAGTGTGTGACCAAAAACAAAAAGACAGGGGGCAAAACAGTGAGGAATTTTGAAAATTTTGAAAACATCTTCAGAAACCTCTTTTCATCAACATCAATTTTCATCAAAGCGGAGTAGCAAAAACAAAACTTTAAAAGCTATTTCTTGAGCAAAGTTTGTGTCAAAACAAACGTTGTAAAAATATGAAACTGATCGCATGGTAAAACATATCTATCCTATCAAAATCCGGAAACCTTATCACAAGTATCAAAAGAATCCTTTACCATCTCACGGATTTCATCTCAAAAACACTTGTTTAAAATTTTCAGGTTGTCAAATCAAGTTTCCATATCGGGAGACTTTTATCCATATCATTTGACACGCTTTGTTGTGAAGGGACATCTAAACCTTCACTTTGATAGAGTAAAAATTGAATTTTCAAAACAAGATCAACTGAATCCAAAACAAATTGAAGGAAACCATTGATCACTTATGCATGACTAATCCCCATATTCTGAGAAGAAAGAATCTTTATCGTAACATCACGTTGAAGAAACAACAACCTAGTTTTTCCAAATTCATCAAGAGAAACAAGTTTTTATACATCAATCGTCAACTCTTCAAATCTCATCGAGTATTCCTTCATCACGTCAAACGTTATATCCAAAAAAAATCCAACGAATTTGACAAAGAGCCTTTAAAGACTAGGGCATATTGTCAAAAATCCGCTTTTAATCAAATCATAAATCGTGGAGGAAGGATCAATCCGACATTCTTTCCCGACGAGTGTATCACTTATAACACACCTCGACCTGAACCACCAACCCTCGAGCAAAATATCGAAGAGGATTTTGTCCCCTTCGTCACTGAAAGTTTCTACTAAAATGTCTGTCACTCGCTCTCAACAAAACCAACAAAGCGAGACACAAGTAGAGTCTAGTATGAATCGACGATTGTCAAATCCTTTTGAAGGTCCACACCTAGAAGATACTGAAATTTCTGAAGAGCTTCTTCAGGAATGCCAGGAAAGCACTTCATTCCAAAAGCTTGTAGAAAGGCTCATGGAAAATGACAAAGAAAAATATTTGCTCATGCTCACAAGTAAAGGAGTAAAACTCCCTAAAAACCTTGACGCAGATGTGTTTAGAATACAACCTCAACATTACAAATATCAAGAATGATAACGGGAAAGGGAAGCACGTGACCCTGAACAAGATATCCCTGATCAAAACATGCCAGAGCAACATACACCAAGACAAAACATCCCAGGTCAAAACATACTGAAGCAACATACACCAAGACAATACATTCCCGAGCAAAACATACCATTCCATACACCGTTTCAACCCAAGATCAATACAAGGGAAGAACCTTTCCCTCAGCAAAACAATGCGCCTTTAGTTGCCCTTATTCAACAAATGCAAATGTTACAAAGACAAATGAAAGACATGCAACAAGGGACAACAGTGCGGTATTCATTAAACGAAATCTGTCCTTATCCTTTTGACAGAAGATTGCACATGATCCCTTTTCCTCCAAACTCAGACGTGCCTAAATTTGACAAGTACTATGGAAAAAGTGATCCCTGTGATCATGTCAGAGAATTCTGTACCATGAGTCTTGAGTTTTCTCATGATGACACCTATCTGATGAGCTTATTCCCAAGAAGCTTGGGAGGGAAAACAATGGAATGGTTATCCAAAGTTATGCCACCTATCAGATCATTTGATGAATTGGTTAACAAGTTCATAACACAATACTCCTATAACATTCAACACGTTATAACTATGCTAGACGTCTGCAACACCAAACAAAAGAATAATGAAACATTCATGATATTCCTTCAATGCTAGCGATGTATGGTATCATGATATCCTCGAGATATTCCTTAAAAGGAGAAAATGGAAATCTTCATCGACAACTTGAATGGTGAAATGAGTTACAGGCTCAAACTCCAATGCATACCGTCTTTTGCTAAATTGATTGAAAATGACATTCAAGTAGAGGAAGCATGTGTCAAAAAGGGAATGCTCAAATTCTTCAAAGAAGGAACAAACTCATCAAACTACAATAACCAAAACAACAGCAACTTGGACAAGTTTCGATTCTGGACTCAAAACAAAAACGAAGGCAACAATGAAACGCATGATCCAAAATCTAAGCAACCAGTGCTTGCATTATCCGAAAATCCTCAAGCTACAAAAAATCCTAAAAGTGCTAATCCAAACACTAACACATATGCACCAAACACCAATCAATGACAAACCAACACAGACAACACCAATGATACTCAAAACAAAACCACGAATCAAGGACCTAATAACAATTCACGCAACAACACTAACAATTTCCAAAAGCATGTCTTCACACCATTGGGGCAATCACTAGAATCAGCATTCAGAGAAGTTCTGGCAAACAAGATTCTCTCTTTGCTTGCAATCAGCAACTATGAACCCCAAATCAAACCACCTTGGTGGAATGATTCACACTATTGTGATTTTCATCGTAACAAGGGTCATCGGATGAATGACTACATGAGATTGAAAAACATTGTTCAAGACATGATTGATTGAGGTGACTTAACAGTAGATGGTCTCAAAACAAATGGTGACCACGGAGCCTTTAAAAATCCTCTTCCAAATTACAACAAAGATGGAGCTTCGACCTTGAACGATACACGTGGAGCTCGTATCAACCATATCTACAATAACACCATCAATCACATATTAGCTGAAGATCATCAGGTAAATGTCATCACCATCCAAGACCAACATGATCATGAATCTATCAATGTAACAAACCGAACTTAGAAATATGTCTTGAAAGGACATACCGCGCCTACAACCACTACACCAAAGATCCAATATGATTTGGTCAGCCAACTACGTAAAACTCCAACTTAGATATCTATACTAGAATTGCTGAAACTGTCACCCAAACACAAAAACATATTGGAACAAGCGCTATTGGAAACCAATGTACCTCAAGATCTGGATGCAGACAGATTTCAAGCCATGGTCGCTCATATGACAGGGCCTCATAATCTCACCTTCTCAGAGCATGATAATACTTCCTTGAGTCATCTGCATAACACTCCTCTCCATATTGAAGTCATTGTTTGTAAACACCAAGTAAAAAGAGTCTTAATAGATGGAGGAGCTGGACTTAATAAATGTACTTTAAAGCTTATGGTTGCATTAGGCTTCTTAGAAGAGTCTATTGATCCTCGTAAAAAGATTACCATAAAGGCTTATGATGATGAGGAAAGGTCATCTAAAGGAATCGTGATGTTACCCATTCAAGTTGGACCAGTGCAAAAAGATACTATGTGTCAGGTCTTAGATATAGATCTCACCTACAATATTTTGTTAGGTCAACCCTGGATACATGAAATGCAAGTAGTGCCTTCTACGTATCACCAGTATGTCAAATTTCCCTATAACGGGCAGGAGATCTCCATATCTGCTGATCACAATCCATTTCAACATTTTAATGCAATGGGGGTAGCCCAGGATAGTTTAGTTCCTCATAATAGAGAAAAGCAACGATCCTCAACATCAGATCTACAGACAGGAAAGCTCGAATCATTATCTAGAGATTTCAAGCAGAAAATGCAAATCAAAGACCAAGGTATGGGAGAATACTCTTTGGAACCCCTGTGTTTGGCCAAATTACCAACATCACCCAGATCCATGGATTGCCTACTACATCAACGCATCTGGTAACTCAGCCCATCACCAAATTTGATGGTGCCTTCATCCAATTAGGCACTCTAGCACATGAATCAGAAGATAAAGACATTCTTAGCTGGTTATACAAAGATGAGGAAGAAGATAACAGAGCAGCTGCTCTAGACATAGTTCTACCAACACACCTATATGGAAAGGGATACTTAATCATGCAGCAGATGGGATATGACGGTAAAGGACCTATTGGAAAATGCAAAGAAGGAGTCACTGAACCCATAGATCTTCCTTCACAACCCAGTAGAGACAAAATAGGATTGGGTTGTAAACTCACTTTCCTATTAAGAAAAATGCCACGCATAACTGCAAAACCTTAATGGAAAGCAAAGAAGAAGTACAAAGAAGAATCCTGGCAAGAAGCACTATTTAAGTCAGCAGAAACAATCCGCAAGGCACATGAACGTCAAGAACAAAAGTTACATCAGGAAAAGCTCCTAAGCCATAAGAAGGCCATATCTGCAGTAGTAGCTCATATTCAAACACCAATATCTCAAGAACTGATAATATCATCTCCTGATACCATTGTTCCTCCCCAAGGAGGCACAATCTATGAACAAATACAGAAAGTAGAAGCAGGATCTGACACCGAATCAACAAAAACTATCAAAATGGTATCCATCATCAAAGATCTATTGTCACCATACAACATTCCTGTTCACAACACTGATAGAATCTGGGATGATGCCTCAGAGACTAATTCGAATGAATATGAATGGGGTAGCTACTCAAATGCTACTGCAGATATCCCTAATAATACTAGTACCATACCCCTTTCTCAGGAAGAGCATAACACAGAAGATAGACCTCTTGAATTTGGACTGCAGAATATCTATGATGCCAAGGAAGGCGAACAGAAGCATTATGAACAAGTCTATATGAAAGATAATACCATCGAAGACCTTGATGAAATCCTTGGCTTCTTTACCAAAATGATGAAACCTCTGTCTTAACACTTACCGTAGCAGAACTTGATCCACGAAATGATTCCTTACCACTTGTCTTTCCTGACCTCATTGACTGGGACGAACCCAAAATACATGATATACCAATTTTCGTAGATGATGAATCTATTATCCATTACCTATGTACCATTAAACCAGAAATAGGCTCTACCAGCAAACAAAATAACAATGTCTACAAACCAGGGAGTGCCAAGTCTCTCAGTCGCAAAAATGAACCAAATAAAAGATCTGATGCTGAAAACCAGTCAATGGCAGCTCTAGATCACAAAAAAGTTAAAATAAAGGACACATCTGAGGGTGAAAACCTTTTCAAGGCACCTAAAGATGGGAGACTTGACACTCTTCCAGAACACTTTCATGAGCGATCACCCATATTGATTGAGCCCACTCAATCAATCAACATTGGTACCATAGAAGCAGTAAAAAATATACACCTTGCAGAATCTCTAACAAATTAGGAAAGATCGACATTTATCATTTTCTTTAAAGAAAAGCAAATTAACTTTGCTTGGTCATATGCCGATATGCCTGGAGTTGATCCACACTTAATCATGCATCACTTGTCCATCTCTCCAGGAGTTAAGCCAGTCAAGCAAAAACTACGAAAGATGAATCCACAGGTGGCACTCATGGTCAAAGCTGAACTAAAGAAGTTATTAGATGTTAGATTCATCCAACCCATTGACTATGCAGAATGGATCTCCAACATAGTGCCAGTATCAAAACCAGATGACAGTATCAGAATCTGCACTGATTTCAGAGATGTCAACAAAGCCTGTCCAAAAGATGACTTTCCTTTACCCAACATCAACATAATTGTAGACCTCACAGCGGGCCATGCAATGCTCTCACTAATGGATGGTTTCTCAGGCTATAATCAGATCAAAATAGCCCCGGAAGATCAAGATAAAACAATGTTCACCTGTCCTTGGGGAACGTACTGTTGGAATGTTATGCCTTTTGGCTTAAAGAATGCAGGGGCTACTTATCAAAGAGCAATGACAACAATCTTTCATGACATGATGCACGCATTCAACAATCTTTCATGACATGATGCACACATTCATGGAAGACTACGTGGACGATCTGCTAGCTAAATCATTCACTAGAGAAGAACATCTCGACATCCTAACAAAGATCTTTGATCGATTGGAGAAATTCCAAGTTCGGCTCAACCCTAAGAAGTGTGTCTTTGGGGTTACATCAAGAAAGTTACTAGGCTACATTGTCTCAGCTAAAGGTATTGAAGTAGATCCAGCAAAGGTACAAGTCATTATGGACATGCCACCACCAAAGAATATCAGTCAACTCAAATCTCTACAAGGATGACTTCAATCAATCAGGCGATTCATTGCTCAACTAGCTGATAAAAGTCTACCATTCAATCATTTGCTCCATAAGAATGTACCTTTCAGATGGGAGACCAAGTGTGCAGAATCTTTTTATCAAATCAAATAGTATCTAATGAATCCACCAGTTCTAGTACCACCAGTCGCAGGAAAGCCCCTTATTTTATATATCTCAACAACAGATATATCACTGGGGGCACTATTAGCACAAGAAGATCAACAAGGAAAAGAGTGAGCCATATACTACATCAGCAAAACATTGAATGGCTATGAACTCAACTATACATTCATTGAGAAGGCTTGTCTAACAGTAGTCTTTGCATCTCAAAAGTTCTGACATTATATGCTAGCACACACAATTAAGCTAGTAGCAAAAATTGATCCCCTCAAATATCTACTGAGCAAGGCAGCTCTTACTGGACGATTGGCTAAATGGGTCATGATTCTCAGTGAGTTCGACATCCAATACACAGAACGAAGGGCCATCAAAGGACAAGCAATTGCAGATCAACTAGCTGAAGCACTGTTACCAGGGAAACAAACTATGGAGATTGAATTTCTGGACAAGGACATTCTTGCTATTTCTACCACGCAATGGACTCTATACTTTGATGGCTCCTACACTCAACATGGTTCAGGTGCTGGCATTCTTTTCATCACTCCTAAAGGACACACTATACCAAGATCATATAGGCTTATGTTCCCATGCACAAATAATGTGGCTGAATATGAGGCATTGGTTATAGGCATCAAAATGGCCATAGAATGGAAAATCACAGAGTTAATGGTCTATAGACATTCACAACTAGTCGTCAATCAGATCAACAACGACTATCAAACAAAGGATGACAAGCTACTACCCTACAAACGAATGGTGGATGACTTCAAACAGTATTTTGTACACATCACCTTCGAGCAAATACCAAGGTTGAACAACAAAGCAGCTGATGCCATGGCTACTATCATTTCATTACTACAAATTCCAGAGCAACAGAGTCATTACGAGTTCCTAGTAGAGCAACTATTCTCCCCAGCCTATGACCACTCTGAATCCCATGTTGTCTATGCCTTAACTGGTTCGGATTCTCCTTTATATGGACTGATATATGATTATCTAAAGAACAACATCTTACCCATTGACCAATCCCATAACCAAAAATGTAATTTTATCCAACAAGCCGCCCGTTATACCCTTACTGCTAATACTTTGTACCGTCGAGGTCTAGATGGTACTCTTCATCATTGCCTTGATCGTAATGATTCTGATTCCTCTTTACATGAGCTTCACAAAGGTATTTGTGGAACACATTCAAGTGGGACTACTCTTGCCAAAAAGCTTCTAAGGATGGGATACTACTGGCCTACAATGGAGAAAGATTCTTACCACTTCACTAAGAAGTTTCCTAAATGCCAAATCCATGGAAATCTGATACATGTGCCAGCACAGGAACCGCAGCCATTTACAACATACTCGCCCTTTTGTCACTGGGGGCTAGACTTGGTCGGCAAAATTCATCCTTCATCTTCAAATGGACACAAGTTCATTATAACTACAACAGAATACTTTACCAAGTGGATAGAAGCAGTCCCAATGACCATAGTAACTGGAAAGCAAATTGCTTCTTTTATTCTAAACTATCTGATCTACAGATATGGTATTCCAAGTTCCATCATCACCGATAATGGATGACCATTCAAAAACCAAGATGTCCGAGAACTATGTGAACAATTCAAAATACAACATCGGTTCTCTACACCATACTACCCCCAGGGAAATGGTCAAGCAGAAGCATCCAACAGAACAATATTGAAGATTCTAAAGAAAACAATAAATGATGCAGGCAAAGATTGGCATATCCAACTCAATCCAGCAATTTGGGCATACAGAATCAGCATCTGTACACCTACAGGAGCAACACCTTTCTCATTGGTTTATGGATCAAAAGCTATTTTACCATTGGAGGTAGAAATACCGTCTCTCAGAGTCTCTCTAAAAGGCTTAATCCCAGATGAAGAGTATCGAGTCAACCGACTGCAAGAACTAGAACTATTAGATGAAAGATGTCAGCATGCTTACACTCATCTCAAAGCATATCAGCAATGCATGTGCAGAAGCTAAAATCACAAGGTCATCCCTCGCAACTTCAAAGTTGGTGACCTAGTCCTCAAAGAAAATCCAAGAAATCAACAAGATCGAGAAAAGAAAGGGAAGTTTGAACCTAACTGGTTGGGTCCCTATGTCATCATATCAGTCTATGGATCAAGTGCCTATCAGCTCACAACCTCAGAAGGAGATGTGCTCAAAGAACCAACTAACAACATTCATCTGAAGAAATACTACACTTGAGTAGTCTAATGCATGGAAAAAGCAAAAACAAGCAAAAAAATCAAAAAATCCAGAAAAAGCAAGTAAATAAGTACAATAAAAGCAACTGGTGAAAACCTGGTAATAGGCGCTATTGTGAAAGGACAACTCCTCTATCTATATCCATATCCTTATCTTTGCAGTAAAGCACTATCGGCCATCGCCCGACACTTAGCAAATATCCATTCAGGACATACTTAGCGTAGTCACTATCCTGGTCTATCCATATATATCCTCTTACCACATTCCACCATGGCTTGGAAATCACTATGCATATTCACATCAAGAGGTACACTCAACTAGGGGCAATAAATCGTCAAAACTTGCAACACATTCAAGACATCAAAACTATTTGCAAAACTCAGAAACATCACATCCAACGACCAAAACTAAACTTCATCGCTAAAACAAAACAAAGAATCATAGAAATACCAAAGATGGACGATTCTTTGAGGTACTAAATGTTGCATTATCGCATAAAGTGTTGACTATTTTTGCATTTTGAACTTTTTAAATTATTGGATTCTCTGCATTTTCTCACTAAAGGCTTCAAGGCTAGAGATCATGGGACAACTCCAATATTTTCTTAGTCTTCTGTCTGGGAGGCGATCATTTGTACTGTGTAAATACTTGTCTCGCGACGTGATACATCGAGTATCACTGAAGACATGATTCCACTTTATGCATACAAATGGTTTAATCTTGTCTATTTATACGCAATCCGCACTCTGGTTGTCCTGGTTCAATTATACCTTGATGCTTGTGCTATCTTGCAAAATCAAACATCATATAAATTTTTCTTAGGTCATTATGGTTCAATTATACCATTATGCTTGTATAAATTTTCAACATATCCCAAACAAATCAATGCTCAATGATGATACTTATCTCGAAAGCAAATAACATATGGTTATATCAGGATGACAAATGCAGAATGAGGATGCTCCAAAAACATAGTTGCATATCATTTTAACATAGTTACATCTCATTTTAAAAAGTAGTTGCATATCATCATCATACATCTCATTTTCAAGATACATCTCACATCATTATCATTATCATACATCTCATTTTCAAGATACATCTCACAACATATTAAAGCATACATCATACATTTACATCATGCATCATATCATCCATCTAAGCATTGCATCATCATAAAGTAAAGAAAGAGCACATAGAACATGCATCCATATAACACACCACATGATCAAAGAAAATGGTGCCATATATATATATATATCTCAAAAATGATCAAAATGTACAAAATCTGACATGTCTGTGCCCAGTACAAGCAAAACAATGATCTAAAAATACAATAGAGACATCGTCTCTCAGGTACGACTATCTCCTGAGGGGGATGGTCTCGCAACTGATGTCCCAGCTCCTGGATCTCCAGGAGGATCCTGTCTCGAAGGCCCCATCACGCCTCTGCTCTCTGATTGTGTCCCAATCTCTTGAGATCGACTCGATCTCGCCTGCGTGAAGCTTTGTACTCTGTGCTCTCTGGGCATGATATCTTCATAATGGTGTCTATAATACTCTGCCTCCCTCACTCTCGAGGATAGCTCCTTCATGATATCCCTCATCGGGCCCCCTGCTACTGCTCTCTGAATGCTCGCTACCAGCTCCTCTGCCTGACCACGCCGTTGCATCTCTGTGTCTCGCCCTAGAATCAGCTGGGCAATCTGATGTTGTTGCGCCAGTACCTGTGCCTGTAGCTGCTGAATTGTCAACTGCAGGGTCCTGATCTGTGCATCCTCCACATGCGTCGGGACTCGGACCCATAGGGGCACCTATGAGGGGGTACCCCCTATCCCTCTGCTTGTCCTAGGTGCTGCAGGGGGTAACTCATCAGTCCTCCTCCTCTGTGTCGGCCGCCTCCACTCCTCTGTCCCTCCCACTGCTGCCATCACCTCTCCCACTCTCCTCTCCTCCCCTACTCCAATGGCCAGCCCTCCTCTCCCCCTGTCCATCACAACTCCCCGAATTGCTCTCTCCACTCGACCTCCCTCATCCCTCCCCTTGTCTCCTCTCCTCCCCAGATATCCTCTCCCCCATCGTCCGCCTCTACCTCTATCATCCCCATCATTGCCATCTCCCCCAACATCCTCCTCATCATCGTCAAAAGCTAGCCGCATCTCCTCAAGATCTAATATCCTGGCAACAACACGTGTTGCGAACAAACCCACGAACTCATGGGTCATCCCTGCATCCAGTACCTCGGGAGCATAGTCCCATATCTGAGCTACTAGGCTCGAAAACTCCTCTACAGCTGCCCCGCTATCAATAGTGGGACCCCAATAAGATACATCTTGTCTATGCGGCGCATACAAGCAGGTCCCCTGTGGTATACCCTGCTGTCGACCATACTACCTCAGCACCCTGCTCACCTGGAATCTCTCTATCACAAAGGGCGTCCACCCTATCAGAAACCGACTCATAAATACAAATGGCATCTCCAGCCCATCCTCTGCCCAGATCTCACAATCTGTATACGGTCACCAAATGACCATATCTATGTCATCCAGGACCCTCCTCTAATGCTATAGTTTGTCCAGCTTACGCTGGACAACTAGACCCCTGTAACCATAAGCATATGCCCGCCCAACAAGCTTGTCTCTGTCTACTAGTGGTCTCACTGCTAGAATGTGCTCCCAACACCATACCTGTAAAAGTGTCACGTCAGCCAACAAACTATCGTAACCGAGATACACCACCTCATACAGGTCCCTATATAGGTGGGCTAACATGGTTGATCCCCAAGCAAACCTACTACCATGGGTCACCATCTCCTCCAGAACCAATCCCCAACCCACAAAGAATCCCTTTGACCTGCGATCAGGACAAAGGAATCCATCGATAAACCCTGCTAGTACTGATGGGAGGGGGGCATAATCTAAATCCAGGAACTCCTGCCATGGGATCTCATACTCGCATACCGTCTCATCATGAAAAATGCATCGTAGTGCCTTAGTACCACCCTCCTTTGTCTGCTCATAGGGCAATAAATCACCTGCTACTAGAATCCGTAAGATCCTATAATAGTCCTCTGGAGTGACTGTCATCTCGCCTGTAGCAAAGTGAAAGGTGTTTGTGTCACTATGCCACCTCTCAGCAAGCGCTGTCAGTAGACCCCATTTCATAGTGAACCGCGACATGTCTAGCAAGGATGATAACCCGCATCTGTCAATCACATCTAGGTCAGCCTGTGCCAATCGTGGTATTAGTACCCAAGGTCTGGGAAACCACTCCCGCGACTGCAACACTCCCAATCGCTCCTGTCAAAATGCAAAATGAGTTCAATATCAGTTTCCACATCAAACCAAAGATATCAGAATTAAAAATCACATCAAAAACATGAAACAATTTGCTCATCTAAATCAAGTTCAACATCATATCATTCCATATCAACTTGCAAAACAACTCAAGTTTTCAAAAACCATATCAAAACTTGTAAAACAACTCAAGTCTCCACATCACATAAACTTGTAAAACAACTCAAGTTTCCCACCCATATCAGCTTGTAAAACAACTCAAGTTTCCAACTCATATCAACTTGTCAAACAACTCAAGTTTCCACCCCATGTCAGCTTGTAACACAAATCAGGCTCCACACAATGAACTTGAAACACATTGCAAAACAAATCATGCTTCGATCAAAACAACACATTCATATCTATATCCATAGCTTGAAACAAATCACAACTTAAATCAAGTTATATCAATGTTCATATTGGACACATTTTCAAAAACATGATCAAAAGACCAAGCAAATAACAAAAATCCATCCCCCAGGCAAAAATGACCTTATCCTATATAATTTTTCACATTCAAAAAAATTACTAACCCTGGCAAAACTTGGCCCATGCACTACAAAAACTTGGCTGTGCGCTACAATACAACTATGCGCTATTGTGTCTCCCCTATGCGCTACCTAATTTATCGTATGCGCTACACTACGACTTCTATGCGCTAAACTGTTAAACCGAATTTCAAAAAAAAAAAAAGGACTAAAAATGATCAAATGAAAAATAAAAAATGGGTCAAAAGTGTTGACTTATTGGTGGTCTGTATGCAACAGGTCTCTGATACCTCCGAACGCACTCAAAACGATGCCTAGAATAAGGAATGGACATTTTGACTTCTCTCCAAAATCTCTTTCTCAAAAGTCAACAAAGCACAAATGAAACAAATCAAAGCACTTTTCCCCTTTTATAGGACAAAAATGAAATTAGGGTTAGGAAAATGGGCATGTAATTTGCTCGCGGTCTCCCTCATACCCTAAAACGCGTCAATTATCGAGAGATGAATCAATTTAAACGTTTCACCTAGTCAATATCATACACACCAAACGCAAATTATCATATCAAATCAAATTTTTCAAAATATTGATTCATCTCCCGAGGGGGGCATCACACATCAAATCTGGGGCATGACATAAAAATCATAAAAATCATAAAAATGATATCAAACATAAAATCGCAATGACACATCATTTTCTTTGAATCAACATGTGCACACACGTCACTTCAAAGAGGGGCAAAATGTAGACGTATAAAAATGACCATATTCCCAAATGAATATTTTATGTTCATTTCTTCATTTAATTAAATCCAATTTAATTAAATTATTTGCATTCCTCTATTTAATTAAGTAAATTACTCAATTAAATTCACTATACCATTTAATAGGATAATTCATTTTATTCAATTAAAGCCCCTATCCACTTTTTAATTAAATTCAAATTTAATTAAAATAGTTATCCTAAATTAAATAAATCTAATTTATTTAATTGCAACCAGATTGAATTAAATTCAATTAAAACATTTTTTTCCTCACCCACTTGCAAAATCCTACACCTCCCACTTGCATCCTAAATCCTATTCCTAATTCTTCTAGAATCCATCTAATCCTAATTAATTAACCCAAACCCATCCATTTTCCCTTTCCCCTAAATTTGAGGAGGTCACTTCTCAAATTTGGAGTAAAGTCTTCAAAATACATTAAAGCCTTTATCCATTCAACAAGCTAACTTGTTGAATGCCCCCAAATTTGGAAGGACTCTTACAAAGTTATCCACAAAGTCTTCATAACCATTAATGGTTAACTCAAACCAACCCTCTTACATGGTTAAAGAATTTCCATAAACTCAACCTCCATCTAACCCAAGGGTCTCATCAAGCATTTAGTGCTTTGACCATGGTTATCCTTAAACCTTTGCACAAGAGTTTATCCTTTGGGTAAAAGCTTTATCCAATGGATAACCTTAACCTAACCTTAACCCTTAACCCCTAGGGTAACCATAAGGTCTTCTCAAGCATTTAATGCTTCTTACACCTCCTCTCAACCAACCTTATGTTGACAATTCTCACCATTTCATTGGTGCCAATTGCAAACATGGATTCCCAACTTTCAAACTTGGCCCTTGATTAAACCTTTCAATCTTGGCCATCCATTGCCCTATTTTTGCTATAAATAGAGCTCTCATTCCTCCATTTTAAAGGATCCAAGACTTTAGCATCTCACTTATACTCAAATCCATTCAAGCTTTCATATTTTATATGCTCATCATTTAGCTTCTCTTTTAAATCAAGAATTAATCCAAATATGCTAATCCAAATCTGGGGCATGACATAAAAATCATAAAAATCATAAAAACGACATCGATCATAAAATCACAACGACACATCATTTTTTTTGAATTAACATGTGCACACATGTCACTTCAAAGAGGGGCAAAATGTAGACGTATAAAAATGACCATATTCCCAAATGAATATTTTATGTTCATTTCTTCGTTTAATTAAATCCAATTTAATTAAATTATCCGCATTCCTCTATTTAATTAAGTAAATTACTCAATTAAATTCACTATACCATTTAATAGGATAATTCATTTTATTCAATTAAAGCCCCTATCCACTTTTAATTAGATTCAGATTTAATTAAAATAGTTATCCTAAATTAAATAAATCTAATTTATTTAATTGCAACCAAATTGAATTAAATTCAATTAAAACCTTTTTTCCCTCACCCACTTGCAAAATCCTACACCTCCCACTTGCATCCTAAATCCTATTCCTAATTCTTCTAGAATCCATCTAATCCTAATTAATTAACCCAAACCCATCCATTTTCCCTTTCCCCTAAATTTGAGGAGGTCACTTCTCAAATTTGGAGTAAAGTCTTCAAAATACATTAAAGCCTTTATCCATTCAACAAGCTAACTTGTTGAATTCCCCCAAATTTGGAAGGACTCTTACAAAGTTATCCACAAAGTCTTCATAACCATTAAAGGTTAACTCAAACCCTTTTACATGGTTAAAGAATTTCCATAAACTCAACCTCCATCTAACCCAAGGGTCTCATCAAGCATTTATTGCTTTGACCATGGTTATCCTTAAACCTTTGCACAAGAGTTTATCCTTTGGGTAAAAGCTTTATCCAATGGATAACCTTAACCTAACCTTAACCCTTAACCCCTAGGGTAACCATGAGGTCTTCTCAAGCATTTAATGCTTCTTACACCTCCTCTCAACCAACCTTATGTTGACAATTGTCACCATTTCATTGGTGCCAATTGCAAACATGGATTCCCAACTTTCAAACTTGGCCCTTGATTAAACCTTTCAATCTTGGCCATCCATTGCCCTATTTTTGCTATAAATAGAGCTCTCATTCCTCCATTTTAAAGGATCCAAGACTTTAGCATCTCACTTATACTCAAATCATTCAAGCTTTCATATTTTATATGCTCATCATTTAGCTTCTCTTTTAAATTAGGAATTAATCCAAATATGCTAATTTAGAGTATGTTCTTTATCATATAGCTTAAATCATGAACTAATATAGTATGCTAGGATATTTTTGTTTACTAACCTTGTCATCTTATAGTTAGTTTATTGCATTTGTAGCATCATGCATAGCTTAGGATGCATCTCATATTAAATCAACAAAAAGCATCCCTCGTTCTTGCATTTGCCATCCCTAAACCATTTTTCTCAGTGATCTAAGAGCAAAAACATTGGTTTGAGGGACCGTGCAAGATAAAGAACCATGGAACCAACCTTGGGAAGCTAAGTTATACTTCATGACTCCGTAGCTTTCACCAAGAAGTCATGTGGGTGTGTGAGCAAGTTCCATAGACTCCATTTTTTCACATATTGAGTTCTATCGACCCGCTTTTCCCGCATACATATATAATAATAAAAAATATATTTTTTTGTATTAAAAATCGAGAGATCAAAATAAGGAGAGTTTATACAAAAATGACCATGGGAGGCAAAGCCTCAACCATCAAGAAGTAGAGTCAGAGACACTAACCGACTGAACATATACAATGATCTACCAAAAAGAGTCATGAAGGAAAGTACTTAGCATTATACAGTATTCAAGAAAGCTAGGAACACACTAATTGTTACAACAACATACTAGGCATCTATTGGAGAATCTCATCCTGATTCTCCAACCACGTGGTCCAGCCTTGTGGACCTTCCATCCACACCACCTTCTTCTGATCCAGGATCTGAGTAAACATCTCGAGCTTGTCAAAGTAGGGACCTCTGTTATCCTTGAGCTCTTTGATCAGCTTCTTTAGTGCATCATCGAAGGTAGTATGATTTTCCGCAATCCTAGCCTATTCAAATCCATCTTTCATCTCATAAACAAACATAGTTGCATGACCATCCCTGAGGAAACACAACAAATTTTCCCTCTCAACATTCATCAAGAAACATATTTGCACAACAATTTTATAACATGTGAGTTTTCTAAAAAAATAGTAAGAGATCTACCATTGCCTTGGAACTTGTCCTCATTTCAAAATTTCCAAATAAACCAAAGTATGAAGGAAGAAAGAATTTGCTAGAATAGGTTAGCATCCTTCTTAAGCCCACGAATGAAACTAGTAATAATATCAAGAGTACAAACATGCTCAGTAAGGGAGATTCCAAACATCAACCAAACCTCTCTAGCAAAAATGCAGTCGAGAAAAAAGTGTCGTGAAGTCTCAGGCTTCCTACAAACAAAGCATAAGTCGTAAGCAGCTGAGTTATTCCTAATAGGTAGTCTGTCCAGCATGAGTTGCCACCTGAAGCATTTGATCTTAGGGGGGATGGGAGACTTCCATAGTTTCTCAAAGGTTTTTTGCCAAGCAGAGATATTAGAGTCAACATACCAAAGGGAGTTAACATGATCGACCAATGAGGTGTCATAGTTGAGAAATTTGTAAATAGACTTGGCTTTGATCTTGGAGAGGAGGGAACCATCCTTCCATAAGAATAAGAGGTATTTGTGAGTGTCTACATTAGTGTTCTTGGGAAGATTGAGACAAGCACGGGCATTTTTAATCATATTGTAGGTTCTCTTATGCGAGGCGGAGAAGCCATACTCATTACTAAGATCCTCCCAGCTAATGAGATTATCATGTTCAAGGATGTCCATAAGATATTTAATGCCCTTATGATACCAACACCTAGCAGAGCATCCTTGGGTTAAGGCAAGGGGTTTAGAGTTATGGTAGCGATTCCACCATATTGATCTCTCCCCATGTAGAGTGTTATTGCAGTCAATGTTAGAGTTGACAATAAGTTTACACACATGCTCCCAGGCTTTCCAGATGGACTTAAACAACCAAGTGCCTTGGATAGAAACAGAGAAACCTCTTGCTACTAGATCACTAAAGGGGATGACTTTCCAAGATTTGGCAAGCTTGGGGACACCATTTTGAATGTTATTTTTGACAAGAATCTTCCAGGGCTCTTGTCCTTCCAGAGCATGAAATATCCATTTGGCAGCAAGGGAGATTCCTTGCGTTCTAAGATCCTTAAGATCTAGTCCACCAAGTTTCTTGTCTATGTGGCACCAGATCTATTTGACCACGTGGGCCTTTCTTTTACCCTTGCCATCAGACCAAAGGAAGCATCTGGTTGATTTTTGGATTTCAAAAATTTGGTAGTTACTGAACATCCAAATAGAGGAGTAGTATATACTATAGGAAGAAAGAATTTTATGGCAGACTTGAATCCTACCAACCAGGGAGAGAACCCTATTGTTCCACTTGTTAAGATTTTTATCAATCTTTTCCTTGACCCAAACCCACACGTCTTTAAGAGAGGGAGAGACAGAGAAAGGGATACCAAGGTATCTGACTTTTATTGGGTCCTCCCCATGAGTATCCAAACTGATGAAGCCAGTCCGGGGGTTTTTCTTTCCACCCAAGCAGAATAGATTTGGAGATGGTCATACGAGCACTAGAGGCTCTACCAAAGGTGTCAAGTTTTTGATTGAGGGAGTCAATGTTATGCCTAGAGAGCTCTAGGAAGAGCGAGGTATCATCAGAAAACTTAATATTGAGCAATTCAGAGTCATACGACATCTTAATGCCATGTACTCTAGGAGATAGGGTGTCATCTCTTAGGAGGTAGAATAAGGCATCCAAGGCAATAACAAACAGAGCAGGGGCAAGAGGGCAGCCCTGCCTAATGGATCTAGAAAGAGGAATAGGCTGAGAGAAAGTCCCATTAACTTCAATCAAGGCGGAGGCATCTTTGAGGAGGATTTGAACATATTTACAAAACTCGCTAGGGAAACCAAAGGCTTTGAGCATCATGAGGATGAAGTCCCATTCCACCCTGTCAAAGGCTTTCTCAAAGTCAACAAGGAACATGGTAGAATCTTGATTATAAGTCTTGGCCCATTCCATAGATTCCCAGCTAACCTACCTTTAATGAATCTAGTTTGGGTAGAGCAGATGAACTTGGGAATAATTTTCTCAAGGCAAGAAGCTAGTGCTTTGGCTAGGATTTTATATGAGACGTTAAGGAGGGTAATTGGCCTCCGGTTTTTTATGAGGGCTTTGTCCCCATCTTTTTGGATAAGTTTAACAATGCCCCTATTGATGGACTCCCCAAGGGTTCTAGTATCAAGTGCTTCAGTGTATATGTCATAGAGGTCTTTAGTGACCCACTCAATATTGGTTTTGTAGAATTCAACAGGGAGTCCATCAGGGCCTGGGGCCTTATTATCCTTGAGAGACTTAATGGCATCAACAATTTCTTGCATAGAGATTTTGGTCTTGAGAAGGAGAGCTTCTTTCTCAGAGATCCTTTTTGGGATAATATTACTGCATCTATTTCTAGCATCTTTCGAAGCTTCATTATCCTCCGAGGTAAAGAGATTCTTATAAAACATTTCAAAAGCATCTTTGATATCATTGATATTCAGGAGTTCCTTGTCCTCTACTATGATTCTGTCAATTCTCTCTCTATTTTGTTTTTGTTTGAGAAGGTTAAAGAAAACTTTGGAGCCTTTGTCTCCAAATTTGAGCCAGTGATTGCAAGCTCTGATGAAGGCACCGCTGATTTTGATTTGTTGATGTTTCCTAAGGATGTCTCTAGCCTGAGAGACCCGTTCAGCCAAGGTAGAGGAGGAAGGTTGTAATTGAATTTCATGTTCCAAAGAGTGGAGTCAATTAGTGAGAGTTTTTTCCAGAGATCTGAAATCCTTGGATTTCTTCTGGCCAATAGTTTGGAATATTTTCTGCCAAGAGGAGATGTTCCTATTCCATCTGAGAGTGTGGGATTGGGGATGTTGAATCTGCATGTTAAAAAGTTTAACCATTTTAATGGCAATTAGGACATCCTTGTCTTTCAACAGGGAGGTGTTGAGGATAAACTTCTTATTGCAAGGATTGTTGTTGGAGATGGAGTTCCTAGTATTAATGATAGTTATGATAAGAAAATGTTTGGATAAGGTCACAGGCAAGACAACCACCGAGTTCCCCAAGTGGTTAGGGGAAAAGGAAAAGTAGTCTTTATTAACACAGAACCTGTCTAATCTGGAGTAGATTCAGCTAGGGCCTTGCTGAAAGTTGCACCAGGTGTACCATAGGGCAGAGGTTTCAGATTTACTACCCTCAAGGGGGTCAAATAACTACATTTGTTGCTTAAACCTATCCCAATGAGGTTTCTCTAAGCTTTTCCATTCAAAAGGAATACCCTTGGCCTTATTATCTTGGTTTTCAATCATGTTAAAGTCTTCAGCCATAACCCAAGGGATACTTAGGAGGGATGCCAGCCAATTCCAGAGGGACACTCTTTCCCTGTAATCATTAGGTGCATATATAGAGCATACACCAAAACAAGAGCCTCTAATATCCAGGGTAGCCCAGGCCACTCTGTTACATGGGGAGACACCCCTATCCCTAATGTACTTTGCCCACTTAGGGTTAATGAGAAGACCAACTCCACCCTTTCCTTTGGGATGATTGGTACATATTTTGATCGCATCTCTCCAAATAAAATCAAGTGCAGTGTTAAGAGAGAACTCAACAACTTTAAGTTCTTGAAGCATCAAAAAGTCTGTATTTTTATGACAATTCAGAAACCTTTTAATAACAAACTTCCTATCAGGCGATTCTAGGCCTCTAATATTCCATGAGATGTACTTCATGAGAGAAGAGGATTAAGAGGGACTACTAGGGAGACCATTTTGATCTCCAGACTTTTTCTTATTCTTGGAACCAACAGGTCTACCTTTCTTCTTAGCCATGGAGGATCCTTTCATGAGGTCATCATCATCCTCACTAAGCTCAGTTGGCTCAGTCTTTCCATCTGCATTTTCTCCAATGTTTGACCCAAACACTTGGGAGCCTGGAAAGCCAAGGAGCATTGAGCTAGACTTAATGTCTTCTAGACCCGTATTAGCATAAATAACTTCAATAACATGGTTGTCCTCTATTCATTGAGCATAGATGATGTCGAGGGGTTGGTGGTGTTGACATTAGGGGTGAACCCTGCAAACAATGTGGAGTCAGATCGTTTGGGAGTCCCAAATCTGAGCATCATTTTTGTAGGATTATCTCATGCTAACATCACCAATACCGCGATCAAATTTTTCCAAATTTTTAACCATATTTTTAACCAAGGAATTGGTCGGATTGTGAGAAGCAGTTGGTATGTCATCATTTGTAAGGATGGGGTACTTACTAGTGGCTGCAAATTGGTTGGTATTTTGATCACCAGCATGGATTTGATTCAAGGCGAGTTGATGGGCATTTTTCTGTCTTCGCTTTCTTGATGTGACCATTTGAAAATAGTCAAAAGGCGAATCCTCAGGAATTTTTGTGGGAGCGGAAGCAGGGTTGTGGGGCTCGGATATCAAAGTTGTGTTGTCAACATTCATTTGATTTAATTCAGTAGGGTTGTGGGGCTCGGATATCAAAGTTGTGTTGTCAACGTTCATTTGATTTAATTCAGCAAGGTTGAGGCCAGGAGCCAAGTCTAAGGTGGGATTATCTTTAGGGTTAGTATCTTCGCCAATAGAGTGAAGATTACATGGATTATCTTTAGGGTTTTTCAGATGTTCTTGCTAGGTTAATGTTGTTCTTTTGCTTCCTGCGGTTAATAAGTGGGCAATTCTTTTGAAGATGCCCTTCTTTTTTGTAGAGAAAACAGGCGTTTAATCCTCCAAGTATTTCAATAGGGTAGACAAAGGTATCCCCACTGATGTTAAGGTTTAGAAATGGAGGGATGTTGATCCCAGGTTTAATAGAGACAAGTATTATTACATCAAGGTTGGGCACCAATCGCGTAGTTTCATCAACCCGGATTGTTTTCCCAAAAGGCCCCAATAGCTGGGGAAGAAAATGCTAGAGGAAGGGAGGGACATCCTTAAGAATTACCCATCTAGGGCATGATAGCGCAAGAAATTCCTCATTAACCACCTTCGGAGACCAGGCTAGGGCACGAAAAGAGGTGTTCCCAACCATCCAATATTGTCGTTTGAGGACTTCAAGCTGAGACTCATGATTGTTAAAGAAAATAATATAAAGACCTTTCTGCAATTGCCTACAGAATGAAATCCTAAGCCCTAATTTCAAATTCCAGAGATTATGAAACCAATCATCTAAGAATTTTCTAGGCGGGCATCTCTCAACATCAACACAAGCAAAGAAAATGGCATTGTCACTTAACCTAGTTTTTTTCTGAAACAATTTCTTTCAACATTTCATCATTTGGCGAAATGCAGAAGGAGTCCGAGGGAATGGTAGGGCTCTTACCTTCCTCACAGGGTCATTCGACTCTTGGAATCTTAAGAAATCTCGCACTAAGGTGGACTCCATTAGTGGGCAGAGAGACGATCTTGGCAAAGGTCTTTTTTCAGCTTGAGTGAGCTTGATCGGCAGAGCTAGGGCTATTAATGGCACCGCCATCCGATTCTGGCTCCATTGGGAGCCATGGATGGGTCGCACAAGTGACTAGGGAGGATAAGATTAAGGGTTAGGTCGAAATGTGAGTAGAGTACATTCAAACACCAAACAGAATTAAGCAGAGTAAAGAGAAGCAATAAATGAAATGGAGAGAAAGAGAAAACTGCGTGGAGGAGATTATCTCCTCCACATCATCGCAGAGGTGGCCATGTCAGTTATCGCAGAGACATTTGCAGTCACCTCCGAAAAATCACCCTTCCATCTCATAAATTCTAAAAAAATAATTTCAATTAATAATTATTGAAAATAAAATTTTCAATTGTAAATAATAAATAATTGTTAATGAAAAGATTAAATTGTGACCAATTTCTAATAAAATCATAAATAACTTATTTATCAATTTTAATTTTAAGCAATCAATAATGAATAATTAATTATTTAAAAATTTAAATAAAACTGTTAATTATTATTTTTTAATTAATAATATTTAATTATTTATTATTATTTGTAGACACCTAAAATTGTCTTGTCTAATTAAATAAATATTTTATTTATTTAATTATTTTAGCCTAATTCTTCTATTAATCAAATAAATCTTTATTTATTTAATTAATTCATTTATCCTCTTCTAGCCTTATTTCTCATTTAAATAAATGCATTTATTTATTTAAATTATCTTTTTCCTAAATTAAATAAATATCTTATTTATTTAATTGATCCCATTTCCTCTATTAATTAATTAAATCTTTATTTATTTAATTAATTCATTAGCATTTTCTACCCATGACACATTTCATTCATCTCTTAATTTCTACACTACCTACCCTCTCATTATTTTCTTATTTTCTCTACTTACCCTCTAATCATAGCCGACCATTTATGTTTTACACCTCTCAATCTTATCCCTCCATTTTTTATGGTGTCTTCTATATAAGGAGATGCTTCCTTCATTATCAACCCTAATCAAGCATCCTAGCATTCAAACTTTCATATGCGAGCAAGCCTACTTGCAACCACATTTCCATTCTTTGTTGAGCTCTTGTGCACACATAAAATCTGAGAGCAAATATATCAAGCAAGATCAATGGAGATCAATGGAGATAGGAAGAATGGAGATTCAAACCCTATTGGACATGTGATGGTATAATCTTTGTGATTTCAATTTGTTTGCATTGTCTTAGGTAATCTTCATATGTTATGGTGGATCTTTGTTATTGTTAGGCTAGGGTTTTGTGGTTGAATTCATTTAGTCTTTCAATATTGTTGTATCCATTTTCACCGTAAATATCATTTATAATTAATTTTTTTTATTTTTAACAATTATTGGTTGTCAATTACTTTATTGTTGTTGCATTTTTTATTTATTTTTAATTCTTAAACTTTTTAAAATTAAAATGATTATTAATAATATTAATTATCAATAATTATTTCAATTTTTAAACTCAAAGATAAAAAATAACTAATAATTATTTCAATTTTTAAACTCAAAGATAAAAAATAACTATCATAAATTTTTCGTGTTTTTTCAAGTATGTTTTGAAGATTGTTTTATTTTATTGTTATGTATGTTGCACTGCGTTATATTGATTATACATTTGTATAGCCTTTTTTCTAAGGTCTTCTTGCACCTAATAGATGCGGGATTAAAAATATGTTGGATAAAATCATTTAAAACTCTTGACACAAACAAAAACATAACATCAAAAGTAAATGTAAAAGGGAAATGAGAAATCTTAGTTCAAGCGAACTATGGGCCTGGACACCTAAGCAGTCAATCCTCAATGTGTGTCAATTAATCTTGACCATCATCGACACATTCTCCAAGGCTATTAGCTATTCCAAGGAGCAAGACATAGGTTTTTAGTTATAACTTGTCCAAATGTTTACTTGAAACTACAAAAATATTGTAATCACATTTTGATTTTCAAGTCAAGCTATGCAGTCCCAATTTCTCTTTCAAGATAAGACCAGATCACTCTTGTTTAGAAAAATGATACTTATGAGGTGTTCTATTGTTCACCAACAATACAATGAAAAAAGGAAGGATGTTATTACAATGATAGGCATGGTAGTGGTTTAGGAGAAAGGGACTAAAAAAATTTTAACCCCTAGTGTGATTTTTCTTAGGTAATTGTGATTCTAGTCCAATTTCTTTTGCAATCTTAGATTTCTACATATCTTCTTTCACTTGGAGTTGTGGAAAAGCTACTCTCAAGAAAAAATGTTATTGTTTGTTATCATCTTTATTTGTTGTTTTTTACATTGCTTGAAAGTGATTATCGTCCACTTTTGTTAATTTGATTATAAGAATTGTCATTCACCTTACAATAGGTTTTCTTAGCACCAATATATATTAGTTTTCCTACTATTAATAAGATAGAGTTCATATGCAATCATGTTAATTGCTTTGAAATTCCATCAACCCTACTCTAGTTTATAAGAATAATTCAAGTGCATGAACTATAGTGACAACGATCATATTTAATGGGCATAAAAGAGAAAATGCATAATTATAGTTGTGACTATCAAAAGCAAGTATTATTTGATGATTAAAATAGAAATCATTGTCATGATGATTTTGTTCTTCCTTAGTAAAATAACTAGACAATGATATTTACAATTTGTATCTAGATAAGTGCTTACATGCTGGTGTATTAGCATAATCAATTTGGAGATTGGATATAAATTATTTTTATGTTGTGATTGGGATTGGAAAAGAAAAAAATAATTTCTCCGAAATGGGACTTTCATTATCATAAAAAATATTATTATGGTCAATCTTAAAGCAATGATATCTCCACGAGTTCCCCACAAAGATGGACCTACTCTTTATCAAAAGCATTTTCATATTTGCCTAGGAATTGTAAAGCTTGCACTGACAATACTAACAAGCCATTCAAACAACTCCTATGAAATCATGTAAAATGCTTAAACATAACCCCGTGTCATAATCCATGAGTAAAAAGGACAATTCTAAAATGGAGGTTTGTTCCATTCTAGACCATCTTTGTAAGGGTAATGGACATATGCCTTCATCTAAATTTGATCTCTTTGGTAGAAGTTGCAGTTTAAGATGCATAAAGTTGTATGCATGGTTAAATTCTTCTACACACACCCACCCACCCACCCCCCAGACACACACAGTGTGGCTTTAATGGCTTTAATACTTGCATAATACCAAAGTGATAGTATTTCATCATTGTAGAGATGGATGCTCCTATATGGTTGTGTGATCTACCATAGTCAATAAAATAAATTAAACATTGCCTTGACCCTTATAAGTTTAAATATTACTATATGTTTTTTTGCTTTTTTTAAGCAAGTACTATCTATTGTTGGGGATAGCGCCCTATATTCATTTCAAAAACATTTTTTACATAGAATCTCAATACATAATCTGATAGCCCAATCCTATTCACAAGAGACATCCCATCTATAGATGAGGGAAACTAACTCTTACACACACCTAACCTGACCCATCAACATAGAACATCCAGGACTTCAAAAACAATAAATAAGTCCACCAAGCTATATCAAACTAATTATAGTGGAAACCCTCACCCCAATGTCCACCACCTTATCAATACTATTGTCTGAGAGCCAACCCAAATCATCCTCCATCATCCTACGAACTGGAGTGAATGACTTGTTAGTTACTCCAACTCGAAAAACTTCCCACGCTTCTGCCATAAAATTCTCCATCCTTTTTTGCAACTCAACAGCTGCACTCTGTTCCTCATCTTTAGAATCCGAAATCTCTATCTCTGAGAGAATACACCTCGGGTTGAAATATGGGCCCAAAATGCTTGCCCACTATTTTTCTACTTCTAAGAGCGCGCTCCCAACCACCTTTGCATCACATTCCCGGATAAAATGAGGAATTTTTTCCACCACTGCTTCCTTGGATGGCATCACATCCACAAGTAAGCAAAGCACAATCTCGTATAAATGGCCATCACACCAGTGCCTATCTCCGCTAAGGCCATTTTGGATTATCGCCATAATTTTTGTTTGGTTGTCAACATCGATGTCAAAGAGCCTATCACATTGTTCTTCTAGGGATTCCTCCTGACATAAACAACTGAGCCCAACATGATGAACCATTGGTGCTAAAATGGAAGAGTATTTGAAGAATGCCTCAAAACAGCTAAAACCAGACTGGTTAAAATAGATTCTCTGCAAACCTAGTCCATCAAGAGCCAGATTGAGGTTGATTCGAATCTACTTGAAAACATAAGCGATCCTACGAATGACCATATCCTCTGAGTGTTTAGTCATATCACTGTACAACCCACCACCCTTCCTTGAGTCTGCTAGGTCACAGGATGCTAATGAAAATTATGAAAGCTTGCCACCTCCTAAATCGTATGTCCTAACTCACATGCCTGATTGGAAATTAGCAGCATTGTCCAAGGGCACTAAGACCAATCTCAACTGACAACACTGCCGATAGTTTTTTCTCATCCAATTCCCTATCTAGGAATCAAATCTCTTTCCTGAGAGATGATATTCTGCACTACCTCGGGCAAGGCATCTGCACTGTCAAATTCTCTGACATCGGATTCCTCAACCCCCAAATTTGCCAACACATCTGCAACTTTATTTCCTTCTCAATACATATGTTGGATGTGGAAGTCTCCAATCAAGTCCAAAAACATCTTGATTCTCGGAGTCCAATTATCCAATCG
This sequence comes from Cryptomeria japonica, assembly GCF_030272615.1. Taxonomy (NCBI): domain Eukaryota; kingdom Viridiplantae; phylum Streptophyta; class Pinopsida; order Cupressales; family Cupressaceae; genus Cryptomeria; species Cryptomeria japonica. The sequence goes on from NC_081409.1 coordinate 235,658,897, forward strand.
CCAATTTTGGAACTTAGAAGAACTAATCCCATCAATTATGACTTGGGAATCACCTTCTATAATGAGTTTATCGATCCTCTTGAACGCACACCATTTTAAACCAACCTCTAGCACGGAGATTTTGGCCATGTTATTTGTGGCAAAGCCAACTGGGCCTGAGAAAGCTTTTAGAGTATCTCTGAATTCATCCCTGACTATTTATCCCAAACCACTCTACCCCAGGTTGCCTTTACTTGCCCCGTCAAAGTTTAATTTCAACCACCCTAGAGGAGGGGCCTGCCATACCACATCCCCATACTTCAGTTTCTCTTCTTTTAATCTATGATCACTGGTCTATCTAAGGGACCATGACTTTTTCATATCCAAGACCCATTTTGAGATGTATTTATAATTAACTCCATGAATCTTTCTATTGATCACTTCTTCAATGGCGATCTTAATCATAATTATAAGATTATGAACCTACAATTCTCTTCCTTGAAACACCCTCATATTCTGCTCCTTCCACACATGCCAAGCTACTAATGAGGGGCCAATAATCTAGATGGGGCCCCATTTTGAAAATCTGCCTTGAGTCGGCCATGACAAGAGAAATTCTTTGAATGTTTGGTTTCTGGCAATGTAACATTGCAACTTCTCTACCAGCCATTCCCAACAACAACTAGCCACCGAACACCAATAAAAAAGGTGATCTATTGTTTCCTCTGCTTGCTTACACATTAAGCACATGCTGGGACCGATAAAACCATAGCATTTGAGTCTGTTCCTTGTGAGGATCCTAACATGGATGGCAATCCAGAGGAAAGTGCCTGCTTTTGGCAGAGGCCACTTACCCCAACAAAGAATGGAAGGCCAATCACTGCTTCGATCCCTCTTCCTCTGTAATTCATAACCCAGATTGACCCTATATTCACCTGACTTTGAGGCACTCCACATAAGGCTATCCTCCTCATTTGAAGGGAAGACATTTTGTGGAGGAGAATGTTGTTAAGCCATTTATGATTAAGAGGATTCCATTTTCCCACTTCCTTTCATGCCAATGCAGAGGTCGACCATTGATGGAAATAATCTACAACCCAATGGCCCACCGTATCTTTGATCTGGTTGACCCAATCTTTATCCTCAAATATCTCTGTCAGAGGCTCATCCCCATTCCATGAATCACGCTAAAACCTGGCTTTTTTCCATTCCCAATTCTCTAGCTCAAATGGTCTGTGAGAAGTCTGTGACTTTCCCATAAGAATCTCCATATAGGGGAACCCCTAATTGATTCAACTATCGTTAAATTCCTCTCTAATGACTATGAATCAAGATATTTGGCTACCATGATTTTGCACCAAGGCTTTTGAGGAAACTTATACATTTTCCATGCAAGCTTGGCCCCTAGAGCTAGGTTTTGCAAATTCATCTTCCTTAAACCAACCCCACCTTCTTCTTTAATAAAACAGACGGTATCCCAGCTAATCAAGGGGAGCTTCCTCTTTGGTTTAGAACCTACCCACAAATTTTTTTTACCAAGTCGTCAATAGAAATGGAAGCTTTGCCTGACAATGTATAATAGGACATGTAGTATGTAGGTATAGTTGAAAGCACAACCTTGACCATCTGAATCCTCCCAACTTGTGAAAGCCACTTGCTTTTCCATGCATCCATTTTCAGCTAACACTTGTGAATAACCTCCTCCCACAGCCTCATTGTTAATCCTTCCTACAAATAATGGAACACCAAGGTATAAAATGGGAAACTCTCCTAGCATGAAGCTCAAAATCCTTGCAATTTTAGAAGGGAGGTTGCATTTGGTATTTGTAAAATACACCATCGATTTGGTCATATTCATACTTTGACCTGAGCCCAATTCATACTCATCAAGTACTCTTCTCATGGTCCTCGCCTCCCTCTCCAAAGCTTCCCTGAAGAGAATGGTATCATCTACGAATTGCAAATGGGAAATAGGTTCCAGACTCTCATGAATGGTGATGCCTCTCCAAAGCCCCATACTAGTTTGCTTTTTAATAATTTTCCCCCGAACTTCTGACATCAACACAAAAAGAAAGGGAGATAGGGGATCACCTTGTCTTAACCCATTAGTAGCCTGAAAAAAACCACACACCGAACCATTCACAAAAATGGAGAAGGTGACACTCATCATGTAGTGAGAGATACATTACACCCATCTTTTATTAAAGCCAAATCTAAGGAGGATAGAAAACAAAAAGGACCACCAAACTCTATCATATGCTTTACTGACATCAAGCTTCACAATAATACCTTGTTTCTCTACTAGGTACAAATCTGTGTTGATCATGAGATATCAGATTACACAAAATGGGCTTTAATTTGTTCACCATGGCCTTCGAAATAATTTTGTACAGGGAACTGCACAGAGAAATGGGATGAAAATCCGACATCTGCGAGCAGTCTGGTTTCTTGGGAATCAAGGCGATCACCGTGTGGTTGATTTCCCTGAAAAACTTGCCTTTTCTTCTAAATTCCTCCGCCACCTTGAATATGTCTTCTCCCAAAAAACTCCAACATTTTTGAAATAATTTTGAGGTAAAACCGTCAGGCCCTAGAGCTATGTTCGAGGGGTTGTCAAAGGTAGCCTTTTTTATCTCTTTTAGAGAGAATGGACATGACAACTTCTTGTTGTCTTCCTTAGTTACCTCCCTTCCTATTAAGTCCAGTAATGAAGCATTAACATGGTTATCTTGGACCATGGCAGCCCCCAGGAGATTTTTGAAATGACAAATTGCCAAATCTTCTATAATATCCACCTCTTCCTACCACGCTCCCGAATCATCTTGAATGCAAAAGATCTGATTACAATCTCTTTTTGATTTTACGGACACGTGAAAGAAATTCATATTCAAATCTCTTTCTTTAATCCAATTCTCATGCACCTTATATTTCCAATAAACCTCTTCTCTCTGGATAATTTCCGACAATTCTTCTTTCAGCAGTTTTTCTCTAACAAAATCTTCGTTTGACATACCAATAGAGATCACTATATTGTTCAAATCCTCCAATTCTTTTTCTATTCTTAATTTTTCCACAAAAATGTTCTTAAACGAACATTTTTTCTACTCCTTGATTTTACCTTTTAATATTTTCAATCTTTTCAGAAAGCAGAAGCTCAGGGTTCCTGAGAAGGTATTGCTTTCGTTCCACCAAGTCTCCAACTTGGGGAGAAAATCCTTATCTCGCGATCACATAATTTGAAATCTAAAACTCCCTTTGTTATTTTTGTTTACCTATTGAAGAAGCATCTGAACCAGGAAGTGATCTGAAAGAGACCAAGGGAGATTACGAGAATCAACCTTGAATTCTGAATCCACCCAATAGGGTTCGACCAGAAATCTGTCCAATCTTTTAGAGATCCTAGAGAAATTTTCCCTCCTATTGGTCCACATGAATAAACCATTCTTTGGCTTTACGTCAAACAAAGAATTGCCTCCCACAAACTCCCTAAAGTCTTCCATAACTCTTGAATTCATTCTTGGGCCACCTTTTTTGTCGTCCAATTCCAGCAAAGCATTGAAATCACCTACAACAATGACTTTATCCTTATTAAGAGTCACGATTTTATCCATAATGTCTTTCGAGACTTTATCTTTATCAGTTGTTTTAGTTGGACCATAGACATTAAAGAGAGGGAATGACACATTATCCTTCAAGCAACGGACTACACCAAAAATCCAACACTCAAATTTCTCCAAATTTGAAACTTTAATGTTTTGAGGATTCCACATGAGACCCAGTCCCCCCGCAAAATCATTAGCTTCTTGAAAATAACCTTCCCATGACCTGTAAGATTGTAAGAAGTTGAGGGCTTTATCCATGCACAATTTTGTTTCTTGAAGAAGAACCACTTCACAAGAAGCTCTATTTAACGCTCATTTTACCAAGCATTTTTTGTCAGGGGCAGATAGGTCCCTGACATTCCAAGTGGTGATTTTCATTTGCCTCCAAGGGAGAGTCTATCTCCCTTGGCTTTCTTTATAAAATCCATAACACTAATGATTTTTCCTTGGCTTTGCCTTCCCTCAATTTCCTATTGCTCCATCTACCCCTAAACCCTTTAGATTTTCTGAGGAGAACATTGGCCGGTTGGCTAATGCACGATGGGTCAACATTATCCAGTATATCTTCCTACAAAAAATCCTCATCCGAGCCTTTATCATACTCAAACTTTGTGTCTGATAGGCCTTTGCCTAGAGAGGAGAAAATACATGTAGGATCGGGCCCCTTGTGGTTACTAGCCAAGCCTTCACCACCATTGGCATCCATTACTATTCTATTATGCTCAAAAGGTTCTGACTTATCTAGGGTCTTTGCCAAATCGGATTGCCCCCCCATCTAACATGCTACACTAACGGGTTTACATTTAGATTCCTTAACCAGATTGAGAGAGGTCTCATCACCTTTTGCCTCTGTGTATTTGCCATTAGTGTTCGATGAGGATTTCACAATCTTCTCCTTACTCCACGATCATACCGCAAGCAACTGCTCCTTCTCCGTAACCATTTTTTCGATAGAGACCGATTTTTGTTTCCAGTTTTGAATCGATTTTCTAAAAACCTTTCTGGCCTTCTTGACAAATAATTTGCAACCCTCCTCTCTATTCATCCTACTCCCGCATCTCTAACATTGACGTATCTCTTTTTTGATCTCCAACTGCTGACGCCATTCCCCATTGGCCATTAGAAGATATATACTATCCGTAATACGTCTAACCATTGCTATTCTCAGTCTGGCATACTTACAGAGATCTGCTTCATCATCCACATCGACCTCCAAGAGTGTCCCTAACATCTTGCCAACTTTTTCCAAAAATCCATCACCCCAATATTCGATCGGAAGATTATACAATCTGATCCAAATCGGGTCAGAGTAATACACCAACGGTATGGGATTAAAGTTTGGAGTCCATGGTTGCAAGTAGAGAGCATGGTTGTTGACAAACTAGTTCCTTTGGTTAAGTATACTATCTTTGGTTGATTCTTCTTCAAATAAAACAACAAAAAATCCTTTGGGAATAAATTTAATCACTATCCGCAAGCCCCAGTTGCCTTCCACCGAATCTGTGATTTCTTTTCTGGACAGGTTTAATCCAATGATTCTAGCAATAACCGCCTGGCTCTCCCAAAAGGATCTGTCTTCCTCCATTTCTTCCAAAAAGTCAATGGTAATATCCTCATTGCTATGTGTTTGATGAGCCACCAACTGCTTCTTCCTCTTGTTCCCCGATCCGCCATTGTTGCCTAACTAATTTTATAGAGCAGCGTTTTCCTCTGCCATGTATTAGGAATCTTCTTTCTTTAAATATTACTATATGTTATAGCACTTAGTAAATTAAATTACACTAGTTTAAAAATATTTGAAACTGAACCTTGTAACTGATTATATAGGCCTACTTGTGTATCCATCTAACATGCTAGAGATGAGGCCCTAGGAGGCCTCCACTTTATATAGAGGAGTTGATTCCATAGGCTGCAGAATTACCTACCTTTAATTGGATAAGCCACTTGGAAATTTGAGTTTTGAATTTGTAGTCAACAAAGTTGATCCATATCAGAACCTTCTTGTTGTCTTGTACATGTATACACACTTAAATAGAGGCTATTTATCTCCATAATGGTTAGTGTTAAAATTTTCATTGTTTTCACCTTAGAGTAGTATAAATTACCAATTCTAGCTTTTCCTTTCCCTCACAAATTTGAAATCATGGCCATTACACAAAATGACAAGTGAGAATCTAAAATCGATTTTCAATGTTCATTAACATGCTTAAGATAGTGTGTTTAAAATTGAAGCATCCAAATCATGCTATCACTCACAGACCCCTCTTTAACAACACAAATTTAGTATTCAAGTTCTACACTCATTTTCACTTTTACCTTTTAAATTCTCTCAAGAATTGCATCTACCACCTCATTATAAAAGCCAATGTTCCTTCCTTGTTGTTTTCTCCTCTCACAATCTCCAAATATAAGTGTGTGGTTGAGCTTGATTTCACTTTAGCCAGCCTTTTGGGTATTGTTTTCTATAGTATTGGGCTTTTTTTAAACTAGGGATTAGATTGTATATATGAAATGTTGGTGTTACAGTCTCATATTTAACTCTTTTTACAAACTTGTTGGAGGGCTTCCTTACTTCATTAAAATTTTGTTACTTGAATCTCCTTTTTCAAAACTGCTTTGCCAATTTTTGTAGGAACTATGCTGCATTGCAGTCCTTGTCAAACTTAAAGTTTGGTTTTAGAGGTAGGAAAGTCATTGTAATTTGCCTCCCCCTATGGTTTTATATGGTATGAGTACAATTGAGGTGGGTAGCATATGCTTTTGGATGTGTCTAGTTTTTTTTTGTTTTTTTTGTATAATATTACTAACGATTTCATATTTTGGTATAATTTGGTAGCATGATAGAATATGTCAAATGGCTACATTTTGGGAAGAAAATTATAATGGTTATACGTTCATATCATCTAGATAAATATAAGTGAAAAATCAGTTAGTTAATTTGAGCAACAAGGAGAGCAATTTTATGGTCAATTTTTGTATGTCATTTCATGAGGAGAGACTACATAGATTCTTTTTATTTTACATTCTAGTGGTGTTTGAAGCACAGGTTGGTGTTGATTTGATGATTCTATGTCGGTATTGAACTTGGTGAACATCTTATTTCTAGCTTTCAACATTTGGCCCCTAGGATCCTACCTACATTATTTACAAAAGCAATATTGTGTGAGTAAAAGAGAGAATATAGAGGATAAAGGAAATGAAAGACACGTTAAAAGCAAAATATAATTAAAAAAATGAAAATTTATAATTATTATGCTTAAAAATTTTAAAATATTTTGTTGCTTAGTTAAAAGAAAGTTTTTTTATACTTACAATTAAAAATATATTTTCCTATAAAGGGATTGAAATAAGTCAATAAAAGAAAATAATATTATGGTCTTTGTTTTCTAGTGAAACTCTTGAGCTAAATTCTAATGAAATTTTATAAAAGTAATCAGAGTAGAGTAGTGTTAGAGTTGTATTAAGAAATGATCAAGAGATATAATTATCTACTATTATGAAGTTTTTGTGCTTGTAGGGTTTTGTGGAGAGAATTACAAATCATAAGAAAATATAATTTTATATTTGAGTTTGAGGGAGATGAAGAGATTATGATTGATACTAATATAGATGATTATATTTAATTTATAATTTTTAAATTAATATGAAAACAAGGAATAAATTGATTGATTATCAACAAATCTTTAAGCAGATTTGAATTCTAAAAGTACTCTAGTTTTCAAAAACATTAAGTGGGGGAGTCAAAGAAAGAAGTTGAGTTCATTTTTATTGAAA